>NC_056704.1:496621-541621 GCF_018831695.1 Puntigrus tetrazona | reverse complement strand
TTCGGGTTGGTTTTGAATCAGTCGATTCATTCACAGATGGGATTTCACTACCATAACCATGCTTCTCAACACCAATTATCGGCTTATTACAATTCACACGAGAGACTGGTTTTGTGAACCATTTCGGCTGATTCATTGAAAAGCTGCTGAGAAAAGAGTGCTGCTTATGATTATGAATCAGAATCGATCGCGACTGTAAGTCAGCTATATCTCAAAGAGACCCGGTCTGATTTGTAAAACGAATCGTTCAGGCCGATTTTGTGAACCAGTTCATTTAATTCACTGAAAAGCCCAGACTCTAAAAAACGATTCATTCACAAATGATATATCATTAATATAACCATGCCGCTTATTTATGAGAAGATCGATCGTGACTCACTGCAAGTCTAACTTATCTGAAAAAGACTCAGATTCAGTTGTTTTGTGAATAGGTTCATTTGATTCATAGAAAAGAATCAGATAACTCAATGCCGTTGATTAAGCTGTGTGGCTCATTATGAATCACATTACTGATCCCGACTCACTGTGAGTCAAATATATCTGAATTGAAGCTTGTCTGATTTGTGATTCTGTGCAGCTGATTAACTGAATCAGCTAATCTAGCTGAGCTGTGTATAATGAATCTGACGCTTGTTTGGGAATGGTGCTTAATCGCAGGTTTTATTGAATGTGTGACGTGTTATGCATGGTCAGTTGTTTTTGCACTTTGAGGACTTTAAGTCTCGAGTGTGTTTTCTTAACGCAATGCACTCTTTCAGAGATCAGGAAGCGTCCGGTTGCTCATGAAACGAGCCCTGTGAAGCGTCCGTGACCTGCTGCTCAGGTCGGGTCTCTGTTGAACCCCGCAGGCCTCCGTACCGAGCGTTTCGCTTGTAATTGACTCGCCGCATGCCGCGCTTTAAAATCATCTGGTTCCAGCCGGTCGCTGCGACGGCGAGTCTAGGACACGGAGTCTAATGCCAGAGAGACTCGGCCCTCCTTTGGGAGCGTATTAAAAGCAGTACATTAAAGTTTGATGACTTCCATTCACTTCTCTCGCCGTGCGACTCGACAAATCAGGCCAATTACGCTGAGATTGGGGACAGCTTCAATTGGATGGCTTTGGCTTTTCTCACACGCGCCGCTACATCAAGGCTGTTCCTGATTCTCCAGCGCAAATTAAATCTGTGTACTGTCAGTTGCAACCGTGGGGGTATTTTAAACCAAATTACCGTCCGAAAAATATGTGGCAAGTTGATTCTTATGCAGAAACCTGCAGTAGTACCAAATGGTTGAAAGGGTCTGGGATGCACTTAGCAGAGTAAATAATGAATAGCAATCAATATTTTGGGAAGAAAAGCATATGCAAGTATATCGAATATTTCTTTTAGAATTGATCACGCCGATGATCAGAAACTCTCCACAAAAATCTCACGTGACTGTAGCATATCATCTCTATGCCCTCGGACTCTGACCTTGACTACGCTGTTGTTTTTTTGATAAGAGATGAAGATGAAACGCCGTTCAAGGTTTCTTATCAAGCTGTGCCGCACAGCTGGTGTCTCTCTTTAAAGACCCGAGTACAAAACCCGTCTGTTCAAAGGGGCACAGGTGATTTGCATTTTAGGTTTTTTTTGTACACTCATTTAAAAGTCTCTTCTTCTCACCAAGGTCGCGTTCATTTGATTGAAAATAGAGTAAAACAATCCTATTGTGAGGTATTTCAGTACAATAAAAATATAAATAATGAAATAAAAAAATAACTGCTATTTTAAAATGAAAGTAGTTTTTTGGTATATGAATATACTGTAAAATGTCATTTATTCCTGTGATGCAAAGGTGAATGTTCAGTAGCCGTTACTCTAGTCTTCAGTGTCATTTTCCAATGTTGAAAACTCATTTTTGTTTCAAAAATGTGATGCATTTTATTTTTCAGGATTCTTTGATGACTAGAATGTTCACAAGTACAGCATTTATTTGAAATAGATTATTTGTAGCATTATTAATGTCTTTAATGTCACCATTTCCGCCATTTTAATGCATCCTTGAGCACTGTTTATATACAAAAATCATATTATTATTAGTAGTAGTATTATTATTATCCAGTAAAACTGGTTGATCCTAATTAAATTGTCTAACAGAAAAATTTAGCAAATAAATAAATAAATAATATTGATACAGTGCAGTTTAAATATTTTGCAAAGTCATAAATGACAACAATAAAGTAATAGCATTGTGAGAATAAAGTCAAAATATTTTTAAAACACGATAATAATGTCACAGAATTGTGAGATCACATTTGTAATATTTTGAGAAAGTTTTTATAGTTAATATTTTGAAAATAGTTAAGATTTTGAGAAAAGAAAATAGACCAATGCTAGAACTTTATCCTTATGATTTAACTTTATACTTAAACTGCATGTATATATATATATATATATATATATATATATATATATATATATATATATATATATATATGAGAGAGAGATTCTGTACGTTATGTGTTTCTATTGAGTGTAGAAATGTGTTCTTGTTCACGCAGTACATTTGTTTATTACAGTCAGTGTGTTTGTGTCCTAATTTTGTGGATTTAATAAAGACGTTCAGAGTCTCCGCCAGGCTCTCAAGGTTAAGGAAAAGCCCGATGGGAGAAACTGCTAGTTCAGAAGTTCAGGTGCCATCATGAATAGAGTTTAACATCAGTGCGGAGCAGACGTGAGGGCTGCTGTACATCAACTCCGCTTCGTTTTTCAGGGAATACGCTTTGATTGCTTCTTCTTTCCAGCTGCTGGTCTAAAGATTCAAACGTGATTTTATTTGAGCTGAGAGAAGTTTATTAATCAAATGCATGAAAGCGCCCCTATTACGAGTTATGAAAGGTTGATATTTTGGTTTTGGGAGATGCATGCAATGCATAAAAGGTCACAAAACACCTTCATTGCCTTTCTCAACGACACCCAAACGATTCACTCAGTGATTCGTTTTTCCAAACCTCCCAAGTGCCTTCCAAAAGCGGCACCTAGCTATGAAGAATCAATTTACATTTACAGACCAACAAGTGGGCGGGAATATGCTAATGTTTCATTCTGACATCAACATGAAACGGCTTGGGATTCGTTTTAAAAATGACTCGTTGCAATGATTCAGAGTCGACTTTTTTTACACGCTGCATTTGCTCATTTTCAGAAATCCATAATAGGAGAGCTTTAATTTTGAAATATATTTTAAGATTTCTTTTTTTTTTTTTCAGCCGCATCTCCCACCCAGATTTGCCGTTTTATGCAGTCTCGTGCAATCTGAGAGATCAGGTTAAAGGTTTCCTGAGAATAGCACTGGCGTCCACCTCAGATGACTCGTCCACGAAACGATCACGGCACGTTAATCCATTTCGATTGGTCTGGAACGGCGTCGCAGGTGCTCGCCGGTCGATGTATCCGTGTCTGCGTGCTGCTGAAATGATTATCTGACGCTCGAACATCGCTCGTGTGAGTCTGAGCAGGTCAACAGCTGCTCTCGTTTTCCTCTAATTCCACATTTCTATGGAAGATTTGCAGCATCTCAGCGTTACAAATCTCCTGAAAAGATACGTAAGAGACGCTTAACTCTTGGTATTTAGAGTACCCTGTGAAATATGCTCATTTGCCCTGGGCTTGTTCACGACTGGGTGACGAAATGTCCTCCGAAACATTTATTTGGCAGCATTTACCATAAATTTCAGGAACGAAATGATTTCTTTTTAATTATGACAATCACCCAGGAGACAGTTCAGTGCAATTAAACACTAAAGACGGTAAAAAAACAAAAGCGAACGCTTCTTTGAAAGACTAAAAGTCATTGTAGCTCCATTGTATGAAAGTGTTGACTGAAAGTTGATGGTTTAAAAAATGCATTTCTAGGCTAAATTATATGGTAAATTGCTTGTGGTTCTCCTCATTCGTTAGTCGCTTTGGATTAAAGCGTCTGCTAAATTAATAAATGTAAATGAGGGACAACATCATAATGTGGCACATGAAGTTTCCAGCATGTTTTAACACGAATTATGAGAGCTGCCAGCCCTGCCGAGTGCTTTCATCGCTCACGCTGATTTGTAAAACGTTTTCAATCAGAAAATAATTTGTGTGCTGGGCTGTTTTTAAGGTGTTATGATGTATTTGGGTATATCTTCAGAAATAACAAACACTGAAACATCCTTTGCGTAGCAGCTTTAAATTCATCTTTTGTGGACAAACGTAAGCATAAAGGTTTTTTTTTTTTTTTAATTAAATGTCATGTCACTATTTTTGATAAAATAATTTTTTTATATACCATATTTAATACCAAATACCACATTTTATGTCATATTTAATATTTATTTTACTTCGGTAAAAATAAATAAATACAATTAAATGAATAAATAAACAGTCTAGTTAGTTCAGGCAAATTTTTGTAACTTTAGGGACATTTGGTCGCATACGATGTTATAAAAATATCAAAATATGTTTAACAAATATCTATGTGGCTGTAGTACCATTGTTGTAAAAAAACATAACCTCTTAAGTGTTTGATTTTATCATAAGTACATAAGAGTTATGTAAAACAGATTTGTGTTGAACGAGAGTGATACTATACAAAGATATAGATAATATATGCCATATATATATATATATATATATATATATATATATATATATATATATATATATATATATATATATGCTTACAGGCAAATGGTAGAGAGAGAGATCATTTATGTCAATAATAATAATAATAATAATAAATTAGTTTGTTTATAAACTTCTTAGTGCTCAAGGATGCATTAAATTGATGAAAACTGGCAGTAAAGACATTAATAATGCTACAAAAATCTATTTCAAATAACAACAACAACAACAAAAAACAAAACTATAACCATAATTTCTGGAATATAACCCACACACGTGTATTTGCGCCGAACGACAGAAGTTCATTTTTTTACAGTGCATGCTGGTAGTTTAAATTTAGCTTTAAATAAATGTGTACTCGCCTTTTATAATAAATGCCGTTCATCACAAATACCACTATCATTTAAGTTTGTTTTATATATCCCTCTTCTATTCAGTTAAACATTTTTTGGCGAGGGCTAGAAACTAGAATGCATGTTTACAGTATTTATAATGTTTAGTTTTGGCCAAAAAAATGACATTACATATTTCTAAATACAATAATAGTGCCATATACAACCATGCGATGTATCTCTCTGTAATGCGACTCTTGCAACTCTTGCAAAATATATTATTCGGTTCTTTTCTTCGTGAATTTTAGTGTGGATCAAGTCACTGATGGCTGTTCAGCTAGTTAATGACACTAACGGTTTAATGCACGCACGCAAACGCAGGGTGTGAGTGAATCCCACGAGTGTCAATGAGTGAGTGGGTGAAGCGTGGATTCATTCATGTGGAGTGAATCAGAGTGAACTGTGTTTGAGAGAGGAGCGGGGCCAGGACTCCAAACACCAGTTTGATCTCTCTGTTTGCCTGCAGGGCCACACGCTTGTGTGTAATACCCTTAATGACTGTCTGAGAGCATCTGGTGTGGGATTTTTCTGTGTGTGTGTGTGTGTGTGTGTGTGTGTGTGTGTGTGTGTGTGAGAGAGGAGATGAGGAGGAAGTGTGTTGATTCGTGCATTTGAGAGATCTCTGGCTTTAAAATCAGGTTCCCGGTCTTATTGTGAGTGATGATTTCACAGAAAACGTTGTCTTGCGTGATCTTTCTTCTAACTCTTAAAAACAACCTTTAAAATAATTACTTTGGTGTCAGAGGTCGGTTTGTTTCCGTCTCAGCGCACAAATACGGTACGATGGATGTAAAACGTGTTTTGAATTCTGCATCGCGTCGATCGAATCGCAAGCTTTATCAGTTTTAGCAATTAGCCATTTTTCCTGATGGGAACACATACACGATATGTGCGTATAAAGATGAAAACTTGTATAGATACGCAAAAAAGGACTTTGTCGTGTTTATGTTACGTGGTGGGTAGGATTAGGTTTGTGCTGCAGATGCGCATTATATGCATTTTTGTTTCATATGCATGTGAAAACTGCATATTAAATGCAATCCAAACACATTTGGATTGAGTCTGATGTACTCACTTTTCTTTATAAATACCACAAGTTTGAATTTTCATTTAGTGTACTATTTACTACTGCTGGAACACACAAATACATACACACACACATACATACACACACACACACACACACACACACACACACACACACACACACACACACACACACACACACACACACACACACACACACACACACACACACACACACACAAACACACACACACAAACACACACACACACACACACACACACACACACACACACACACACACACACACACACACACACACACACACACACACACACACACACACACACACACACACACACACACACACACACACACACACACACATACACACACACACACACACACACACACACACACACACACACACACACACACACACACACACACACACACACACACACACACACACATAAACACACACACATACATACATATATCAAAAGTGACAAGAAAGGCCTTTGTTGGTACAAATAGTAATGTTGTTATGTTTTTACTAATTTAAAGCTTTACGTATTAACAAGTAAACGTGCTTTGATTTCATTGTGATCTTAAAGCAAATGGACTTGAATCGAGGTCTCTAGCTTACTTTCTCATGTATAATTATCGCTGAATTCAACGTGTTGCCGTGATTCAGACGTGCGCTCGCCTTGATCTGAACGCAGACGCAGATATTGGACCGTTTGTAGTCTTTTGCGAGCAAGGAAGCTTAAAATAGGCCCAAGTGTGGAGCTTGACCTAATTGTTGTTGCCGCAGCTGTCACTTGAACGACAGAGAGACCGACGAGAGGACAAGAACAGTCAGACTGAAAGGGAGAGAGAGACGAAGTGGGAAACGTAAAGGACAGGAAAGAAAGACCGATGTTCAATAGGACCCTGATGGCCACTGAATGAACTGTCACTTGTAAGTCAATGATAAAAGACCACTGTAACACACAACAGCCCCGGTGCCTGCCACAGAAATACACCTGACTTTATCGAATCTCCTCTCTCTCTCTCTCCCTCTCTCTCCGGGGACGGAGCAGCATCTGTGGGAGGTTAATTCATTATTGTCTCTGAGGTGGGCAATGGATACAGAAACTAGAGTCACACTGCAATGTTGTTCCTAGCAATCAAGTCCTCTGAAGCCATGCGATGCTCTTTGTGTGAGGAGCAGACCCAAATATAAGATGTTTTCCACTGAATGTCCTCCAGTATGTGACCCTGGACCACAAAAAAGCAGCATGGGTAGATATTTTTTAATTACCAACAATGCATTATATGGGTCCAACTTATTGATTTTTCTTTTATGCCAAAAATCATTAGGATATTTAGAAATATTTTGTAAATTTAAATGCATCAAAACTTATTTTTGCAATCCACTAGTAATATATATATATATATATATATATATATATATATATATATATATATATATATATATATATATATATATATATTTTATATAACTTTTTTTCCCCAAGATTAAAGATATTCTAATAGGTGCATCTCAACCACATCTTGTCCTGTCCTAACAAACCATACATTATTTCAGATCTTTTATAAATCTCAATTTCCCAAAACGGACTCTTTTGACTGGTTTTGTGGTCCAGGGTCACATATATCGCTGTGTCTCTTTTTTTCAGACTTTACTTTGAAATCAGGAATGAGCCACTCAGAAATCAATGCGGCTCTGAAGTGGTTTGAATAAGCACTTAAATTACGCTCAAAATACCTTTTACCTATCGAGTCTTAAAATACGTGCATGTGGGGACAAATCATATCACTACTTTACTCTCTGTGATGTTTCGTCTCAATCACTAAAGCAGTGCTATTACTATTTCTTGTTTTTGATTTTCAGTTTTCATCATTTTGTTACGTGCATTGTTTTATTCGATTATATTAGAGTTTATTTCAGGTCCTCCAAAACTGTTCTAATTGTTTTTTGTGTTACATTGCATTAAACCGCAACCATTTTCACAGCTTTTATTGGAGGCAAGCAACGTAAACCCATCCGAAGCGGATTGTTTTCTCTCACGGTAAACAAAAGCTTAAATGTATGACGCACTGACGCTGTGAAAAGCATCACTTTCAGATCAGAAAACGCTGTTTATAAACCACTGTGGAGTGTCGTTTTTTTTGGTTTAACCAGCGGTTTCTGTGCTAATGACTGCGGCAGTGTGTCATTGTGGTTAAAGACACACGCGTCCCGGTCTCCTGTCATCTCCTGACGCAGCTCAGACGCTTTTAAGGGGATGTTTCCTACGGCTCTTAAAGGGGCAGGTTTAACAGCTTTTCCTTTTAATCCCGCTTTAATCCAGCCTGTAGGCCCAATAAATCTCCTCAGACATAAATCTTTTTATAGACTTACAGAACAACTTAGTTATGCTTTACTTTACTGTACTCACAGCTGCTTGTGCAAGTCAACTAGATTAAATATATTTCTTTAAGCAGATGACGATTGATATTGCAGATCCTCGTATGTCTCCCTGCAAACATATCACTGGCCAAGAACTGCAGACTTAAACAGAAAAGACCATCTGATTGACACGTGCAGTGACCAGACACGGTTTGCACGTTATATTTTATATAGATATTTTCATTGTTTCGCCAGTAAACACTTTCTTTGAGTCCTTCAGAGATTAGACGTGTCGTTTTAGTCATTTTCTCGTGCTCTATTTCTATAAAGCTGTAGTTATTTTTTTTTATTTCGGTTTTTGTCATTTGTCTTAAACGTAAAGTTACACAAAAAAGTAATGTAGGTAAATGTAAGTAATGTGAGTAAAAAGAAAAACTGATGCAGTGTTTTCTTATTAAGTTAGTAGTTGTTCTCAATTAAAAGTAAAGAGATGACGCCAATAGCAATAACAGTGCAGGGAATTTTATTAGAAAATTGATTGGATTTTCGTCTTTTTTGCAATTGTTGAGAACTCTTCTGAAACTTAAGCGGAAGTGCAGAGACTTTGGGAGTGTTTAAGGAGACTTAAAGGAATAGTTCACCCAAAAATAAAAATTCTGTCATCATTTACTCACCAGCTTTTTAACCAGCTGTTTTGGGTCACTATTGACTTCCGTGTTATTTATTTTCCTCCTATGGGAGTCAATGGTGACCCAACAGCCTGGTTACAAACCAAAATATGTTCCTTTGTCTTCAGCAGAACAAAGAAATTCATGCAGGATTAGAAATACCCGACTTTTCTTTCTTATTAGAAGTCGAGTCTTCTGTAAAGTTAATGAGTCTGATCGCGTTTTTAAAGATTAAACAGTAACTTCTAATGCTTGTTGTCTGGATTAACGTATTAGATTCACATTACTGCAAATTTATCTGCCTGCCGCTTTTATTTATTCTGTGTCTGACCAGAACACCGTGAGACTCATAGAGCCTGCTGAGATGTCTTGGAAAGCAAATCGTTCTAGTGAATTGTTTGGGTGAACAGATTTCATTGTACGGCTTCTTTTTTTTTCATAGTGGAATATTTATTGAACTGTTGATGCTCATTAGCACTGGCATAAATTAGGCAGCATTTCAGGTTATTTGTTGAGATATGATCAAATGTTGTCACCTTAATTGAGAGCTTTTTGTGCCGAATAGTTTAATGGTAGTCGCATGCAGTTGATGTAGTAGACATGTTTTTTTTGTAGATTGTATATGTTGTTTTAGCTTCACAAATAGTGTTTCCCAGTGGCTGCATACACTCACACTGACCCACATCTCTTCCCTTCACTGACCCAGAGCTGAAGGGCCGGCTGGGGTCACATCTAAATCACCAGGCTTGTTAATTAGCGCCGTATCCTTGTGCTCTGAGCTGATAGGACGGAGAGAGAGAGAGAGGCATCAGAAAATATGGAAGGTGCTGCTTACATTAATGAAAGCCGTGCAGATGGTAACATTAGGGTTTTTGGTGCCTGCCATCATTTCTGTTGCTCTTTTTTTTGCTATAGTATGTGGATTTACTGAATGCACAGAAAAACCATTGCTTATTACATGCAATGCCACATGCAACGTGTGTTGAGCTGTCATTACCAGTGAATGAGGCTGCATGTTGAGACTGAAATGAAATCTTATCCAAAGCGATGACAATCGTTGGCTCAGAAATCCAATGCTAACTTTTTTTGTTCTACTTACTTCCAAAATGATAACTGGATGCTGCTTAATCGAATGAAACATTCAACGTTTTGAGGTCATGCTTCACGCTTCAATAGAATATATCTCACGGCATCCAAATGTGTTTCAGCTAAGGCTCGCCAATATAAATCACTGGATGTGATGGTTATTGCATAAATGTTAAGATTGTTCTGTTTTGAGACAAATTGAACATCCATCAAGACCAGGTAGAGGTAAAAATAATCGCGATGCCATGCTGTTAATAACATGAGATTTTCAGAAGAGATTGATGGATTTGCGGAGTCATGACCACTGTTTATTTACGGTCTGACTTCACGATGTTTATGACGGTTGTTAAATGAAAGACCGCGCTGAGGGGTTAATTGCACACTGCAGCACATGACTCATGAGTTGAAAGCGTTCGCGAGCTGGAGAAAGTGTTTGCAGAGCCTTTCTGAATGACACGGTCCACAGCTGTGATACGGGAAACCGCTTTTCATTTGGTCAGTTGAATGCGTCAGTTTTCAGTCTTGTCATCTTTTCACGTTTTCTTCTTTCTATCTCAAGCTCACTTTTCCATTTCTGCACCGCCTACCGGGATGTAAAAGTGCAGGTGTTATGGGTGAAATCTACTCTTTTGTCTGCCAAGCCCTTCCCCTTTCACAACAGGCCCCGCCTCTCCCCCAAACTCCGCCTCTTCACCTTACTTTCTCTCATACCACGCCCCGCCCCGTCCAGATCTTGTCAGACCACACCCCTTTGAATCCCAGTCCCCGCCCATCAGCTCAGCCCTCTTCCCTCAAGCTCTTACAGAGTCTTCTCGTCATTATTGCCCTTAAATGAAAACATGGAAAAACAGAGAAAAAGAGAAATGTCATCCAATCAGTTAATGAAATGTCTTTTATGTGCTTTAATTGGAAGAAGATTGCCCGGACCGATAGAGCTAATAGAGGGCTTGGATTAATGCAAATGTTGATGCAAATTACTTGGTGAATAAAAAGGAACAGAAGTTTCATGTCTTGTCTAAATGTGATGGCAGCTTGGCAGGAGGAGATTATAACAGGCCGGCTTTGTTCTGCCAGTAAAACAGACAGAGACGAGACGAGCAGGAGAGAGAGAGAGAGAGAGAGTGTGAGAGGAAGACAGCTGTATTACAGTAATCTAAAACAGATTATGGAGCAGAGACAGAGAGGAAGCCAAACCCATCACAGTGCCCTCACTTCCTGTGTGTGTGTGTGTGTGTGTGTGTGTACACGCTTATTCTTATTCCTTGTTCTCACTCAGTCTCTGGAACCACTGCTTCCTTCACAAGTCATTAAAAAAGATGCACACACTGAGGTCACCCCAAAATCGAAATAATATACGATAAAAAAATTGCGTGACACAATATACTAAGCAGTTTGTTAAGTATCATTTAATTCAAACAGTTCAAAAAAGAAACTATTAATATAACATCTATTATGTGTACTTCACACGTTGCATAACATGTTTATTTTCATCTCAACGCTTTTCTGTTTTGCTTTCCGTTGATCAAAGAATCCTGGAAAATAAAATGTATCACGTATCATTTCCACAAAAATATATTTTTTTTACTTTGATAATAAGCAGTGATGTTTCTTTATTTCTTTTTATATATATATATATATATATATATATATATATATATATATATATATATATATATATAAAATATATATATAAATATGTACTCAAATGTATAGATTATTTTTAAATGATAGCACCATATTTATTTTCTCTAATATTTTGTAATATAACGTTAATATACATAATGGTGTTTTGCATTACATGAATGAGATGTTTTTATTTTATTAATGTTTTTGAATCATGCACAATTTAAACCAGTATTTTGAAAATACTTTAATTCTTTATTCAAAGGGTAATTCCTCATTTTGGGGTGGAATATGCCTGGCACATGTTCCAGACAGGTTCGGTGAGATTCACCCGTAGTATCTCTCTCCTTCACATGGTTTTGTCCTCATTCCCTTCACTCTGTCACCATCTCTGGCCTGAGTCACACTGACCATCCCCCTTCTCTCTCTCTCTCTCTCTCCATCCCTCTCTCCATCTCTCCGTCTCTCTCAGCTTGAGCTGCATCCTGTCTCCATGACGATGGCTCGCGGCTTCTCTGTTCATTTCAAGGTCACCCTGCGAGAGACAGACACATGCGTTCACATGATGGTTCGCCGCACAATAGGGAATTAATGTAGAGTATAATCATATACAGCTGTGTCATCGTACTTGCTCTGCGTTTAAGGCTACTGAGAGAATCCATATGGATTATTTGGGGTATTCGGTTATACTGACTATTTAGTTTGAACGAATATACTCAAATCAGGTTATACGAGTTAATTAAAATAAAATAAGTTTATATCGAAGTAACGGTTGTCTCTTTTTCTCACTCTCTAGTCAATCAGACCCAGCACTGACATATTAGACTCTTATAAATCAAGATGCATAAGAGGTTCTTCAAAGCAATGCTATAGAAGAACCATAAAGTACCATTCAGTCAAAGATCCTTTGAAGAACCGTGTCTTCCTGTGCTTATTTATAATCTGAAGAAAATCACAAAGAACAGAAAGGTTCTTTATGAAATTACTTCTATGGTATTGTGATTTAAAATTGATTAATACTGTCCAGTACAAAATAAATAAGATTAGTGACTGGAAAATTATTAGTTCATGTCACATGACCAATCATGATGCAGCACTTTTAAAAATAAAACTTCGTAGAATATAACACATGGGTCATATATATATACACCTTTTATGATGCTGAATGTCTTTTTGCCAGATTAAATCAGCATTCATATTCACTGCATTGGATGTTTAAGAAATCCATCTGTGTTTAAAAGAAAAAAGGCAGAATTGTTTTATCATTTACTTATTATTTCTCATAAGAACGAAGCACTACAGGCTTTCTCGACAGTAGTGCTGGTTTCTAAACTTTACATTTTAAAGCATTATATATTCTCACGCCCGAGTAGCTGATGCACAATGTGCTCATTTTATTAAATTATCGTCCAAAACATCTGCGTAAAATGTACGAGAATGTAAAGTGTTGTTTGCTTTTGCAATCGGCCGTTATTTCTTGGAAATTCTTTGGCTCGTTTGGAAAGGTCCTGCGGTGTGAAAAAAATGACTTTTCAAGGGCACACATTTTCTTCTCTTCGTTAATATGGAGCTGCAGGATAATTAGAAACACTGCTTTAGATGGTCTATAGCGTGTGACGCCGCAGGAAACGCCATTCAACCTGCTCTCATAAAAATATGTACCTTTTTGTGCGACACTGTGTTACGCGCCTTACTGAACGTTTCACCATTTTAAAAGAGAAAGGTTGCAAATGGCCCTAAAACACAGATTCAATAGTGACCCTGACACTTTTATTATGTTGCTATAGGTATGTAATGCTGCAGTTCAGAATTGAAATATCCGTCCTAAAAGTCTATAAACACGCATAGATCAAAAGCATCATTTTTCAAATAACTCGGCATATTAATATTGTTTTAAAGTCGCATTTTATGCTTCAAGTAATTAGGCAAAAAATGACACTTTATTAATCGAAACTCTGTAAATGTGTGTAAACAGGAATAAAAAAGTATTACGAGTTCTACTGACTCTAGTGTTCGTTTCTTTTTGGAAAGTGCAGTGAAATGTACTTGCTGGTACGTATTTCGTGTCTCGCTAAAAGTGCTCCCAGGTAGGTTTATGCCACGGGACCGGGTGGACTTCATTTCAACCCGCACGCAATGACGTGTACGCACAATTTAATTTAAAAAATAGCCAGAATCAAAGAAATAAAGTTATGTAATAATAGATGTACATATAAAGCGAAGCTGGCAGCATGAACAGAAGCTCAAGCTGTTTTCATGACTGACATTGACTGACTGTGTGTGTGTGTGTGTGTGTGTGTGTGTGTGTGTGTGTGTGTGTGTGTGCGCCACCTGCTCCCCTGATATCAGCAGAGCGTTTTCAGAGATGGAAAAGCTTGCTGCTGCACTGACACGTTTATATGTCTCCTGTCATCCGCTGGCAGAGGAGCACGAACACACGGCGTCTCTCACTGAAATGACCTTAGTTTGCTAAATGACCGCGTGAGTGCAGTTACCTGCCATTTAGCACACACTTTTCATCCGGTGTGACTCTCAGAGCATTAATTACATGCCCGGACTCTCTTTGTCTCGTGTAGCCAGGCTCGTACTGAAGAGTATTCAGATCGGTCCTCGCATGCTGAGGTTTTCTTGGTGTCATGAGAGCATGCAACAACATATTCATCTTTTAAATATCTTTTCAAACCATTGAGTTCAACTCATAACAGCTGAATTACAGAGGTCGTGCGTTACTGTGGTCGTCTTACTGACGAAATTGCTATTTCTCTTTATTGACTTTATAAGCGGTGGTTAGTTGAAGCTTGCGTATTTTGGCATGGAATAAAAATATTCAAGAAAGGTAACTGCAACTTTTTTTTGTACCTTTGGCACGCTTTTTACCGAGACCTCGAAATATGTACCAACAAGTACATATCACTGCATTTTCCAAAAGAAATGAACACTAGAGGCAGTAAAGCTCCTCTTATTCCTTTTCAAACAAATTCACAATTAATAAAACTACGCTTGGAAAAAAAGATGCAATTTTATATATGAGTTTTGCATTTGTTAACACTATCAATTAGGTTTAGGGTTGGATTTGGTGCAGGGCGTATTTCCAACATGGTAGAGCGTTAATATTTAAGGTGATAAAAACAGATATTGCCTTGTTTTTATAAAAATGCGTCAGGGTTCACGTATTTAATCTGTGCTTTAGCACGATTCAGTGGACATTTCTCTTTGAAACCGCGGTGAGACGTGCAGTAAGGTACATAAAAACAGTGTTGCACAAAATGTGCACAGAGGTACATATTTTTGAGACCATTTTGGTTTAAGCCTTTAAATCGCGAGTTTACATTCTGACTTTCTGCATACAGTATAGTCTGGGAAAATTGTAATTGTGCAATGCATACTCTGAATTTAGAGACAAAGGCACAATTGCAAAAGATTTAAACTAAATGAACAGTACAGAGGAAAAAAGCCAGAGACGTGAATACAAAGAAAAAAAACAGTAGAACTGTGAGACGAAAACTCGCAATTAGAAATGTTCGCAATAGTGAGACGTGAACTCACAATTTAAAAATATTCTGAATTGTGGGACATGGGCATTGTATATTTTCATTTTGTGGCTTCAGTAGTGATTAGGAAGGCTTCAGTAAACATGAAAGACTTCCAGTGAACTCGAATGGTGTGTTGAGAGGGTAACAAACGAAAGACCCTGTGACGTCGGACATGTACCTGAGGACACATCAGCGTGCTAAAAGAAGCTCAAACAGGACAAACCAGACCTGAATGAGATCACAAAACTAGAGCAGAAAGTGGAGCAAAAAGTAGAGCTATGCCACGACAAAGCCGAGTGCAGAATTCCCGGCTGACCGCTTTTCCACCGCGGCGTCTTCACGTGAACGCTGACCACCGGCCGCTGTGTGAGCTATCACGGGGAGATGATGGGCTTACATGGGTTTACTGATTAAATGCTCACTAATCTGAGGAGCTGATTACAAAAAACTGTGTCTGTTTTTCTCAGGCATGTCAGACTCTCTCGCAAAATATACAAAAGCATGTGAGAGTCGATAAAGAAGTGCCACAAACAGCCAAATTATTTGTTCGATTCTTACATTCATGGCATCATTTTGCGTTTATTTCAAGGTTAGGACAATAGTCAGTTACAGAAGAAATTGCAAGCATTTGTGCAGCATCTGTGGCCTTTTTTCCATCCAAAGAGTGAAAATGACAGATTCTATCAATAAAAGTGTGTTTACGTATGTCCACATTTTAAGACAAAAAAAAGATATTTTGTTAAATATAACAAAAGCAGGAATTAAAGCGACGGATGCGGCTAGTTGCGTGGATTGGGGCACCTGCGAAATTATTTTTGCACAAAAACGAAGCGAAATAATTTTATTACGGGAAGAAAAAGGCGCTGACGCGTAACTGTTCGTGACAGTATAACAAGGCCGTTTCTGGGAACATCCTTTATTAAAAATATAGCGGTGTGGTGAACGTCGTATTAGAAGATTCGTTATGAAATATTAAAGTGAAATGAAAAAACATGCAACATCAGCCCTGCGGGGAATATAAATACGGTGGTAGTCAGTAGCTGTGAATGTCTACAGTGTACTGGCCTGTTGATTTGTCTGTGGAGGCTTTGTGCGTTGATCATGTGTTCAACAATCCTAATTATGTTAAATGTTAATGAGAAATGCCTGATAGGATCGTGTCTGATTGAAGAGCGTTATAGATGCATACAGCACAGACACCCATCGAACTCACGTGTTAGTGTGTATATATATATATATGTTGGTCTGTTGGGATGTTTTGCAGCATAATTGCTCTTTTCTTTATGATTTCTTGGCAGAACCTCGCTAATTACTGCGTGCAGTCGTTTCTGAGAAATGTTCACCAAAGCGCAGGCTGTTTTCGTAACCCTTCATTCGGTTTATTTGAAAGATCTGACACGCAATCACAGATTCATTTCAAAACGTCTTATGGCGATCGTCGTTGTTTTGATTCGTTTTGATTATGTAAATGCATTAATAACGTGCACTTTCGACCTTTTTCGGGAGTGTTCTCCAGCCTCCAGCCTCTCCGCCGGTCTTTAAATAGGCTGATATTTGCACGGACTCTTTCGTTTGTCAGAAGTCGGACGATAGCAATCCGAAGTCCGGCGTCCTAATTAAATTGTTTCATCTCAGCGGCGTTTCTGATCAAATGCCTGTCAAATGATGATTCATGTCTCGGTCAATTAAACAACCACATGATCCACGAATTGACTCGGTCGAGTAATAAATGTGTGGAGATATAAGCTGATTGGGCGCTGCTGAAATTGAATCATGCGGTTGAAATATCGTCCACAAAGTCCGAAAGGGATTTCTTTGCTCGGATATGTTTGTTATAGAGAGTTGTGTCTGGGTGGACAATGTGACAGTTTTTACTGGGATCTGTTTTATTCCAAAGTACACTGAAAGCCTTAGAAATGCATTGCACAGAAATACAGAAATACTGTGAAATATATAGAAGCCGTGTAGACAATGACCTGAATACATGTCTTTTTGCGTCGGTTTTAATCATATATTTTAATATCTGTTGTAATTTATTTTATTTGCTATTATTTAGTTAATATGGGGGCATTATTAAAGTCAATACTTTCATTCAGCGATAATTGATCATAAACAACAATAAATTAAGTCTTGTGTGCATATATATATATATATATATATATATATATATATATATATATATATATATATATATATATATATATGTATATATATACTGTATATATACACACAGGAATATATATGCAAGATATATATATATATATATATATATATATATATATATATATATATATATATATATATATATATATATATATTTATATAATGTACATATTAAATTTTTTTTTAAATATATTGCCTGTATGGATTGCATTTTAATGACTTAAATACACCTCATTTATGATTTAGGGATTATTTAAGATGACATTTACTTTAATAAATTGTAAATAAATTAATCAAACACAGAAAATGTGTTTTAAAATTGTAAAGAGATTACGATGATCTTTTTGGTTTAAATAAATAGACCTTTAAAAATGGGAAAAATCCTTCTCATCATCCCAAAAATTGAGCCATATAAAAAAAAAAAATTGTTTTTCTTTTTTCTTTTTCCTCACATAGCCCTATTTGAGTCAACATTTACACCCTCTAAAAAATCAGTTTCCTCCTTTCTTGTAAAAGCAGGTTGAACATCCGTCTCACGTCCCAGATGCAGTAATCCTGACCTCAGTGTCATCTTTCTCTCAGGCTCTTGGGTTTGAAGAAGGAAATCTGTAACTAAGGTCAGAGGAAACTAAAAGCTCGGCGGCCACGAGTGGGAATAATGCGGACCAGATCATTGTGGAGGCTGGCTGAAGCCGAACAGAGACTCTGAGGTCGGAGGGTGTTATGTTTATCCTTGCACGGGTTCGTTTCCCAGCGGGACTGGATTCCAGACGGAGCGAGTGAAAGCAATTGAATTCAACTAGCTTGTGATTCGGCGCAAGAGATCTTTATGTTCCTTTGTTAATGTGTGAGATTCCGTCTCAGTGAGACAAACCGCGTTCAGCAGGACTTGATTTCTCATCGATCTCGTATTTTTTTTGTATCGATCGAATGCGGCAACCTTCTCAGAAAAACGCCTCTAAAGAGTTTGTTGGGAACGATCCGTCTTGGCTTGGCTAAATAATTGGCGGATGGACAGAAGGTACGGCTGATATTGACAGGCATGAGTATTTTAGAGCGAGCGTCTGTCCTTCACCTAGAGGCGTATCGATCGACTCGGCCTTCAAAGTCTTAAACGAACAAGCTAATGAAACGTTGACCTTTCCGGGTAAAGGTCAGGAAAACATTGTGTGATCTAATGGTCAGACAGTCGTTTAAGCAGCTCGGAGATTTATTTCAACATACAAAAACAACTTGTTTGCTTTTTTTGCATTCTTTTGCATCTCATAGGTTGCAATATATCTTGTAAAAAAAGTATTACTTTTATACCTTTAACTGGAAAACCATTTATATGATTAAAGAAACAACATTTAGACATTTAATAAATTCTTTTGGGTTTTTTTAGGAACCTTTTTTAATAAATATTGATATGCATTTGATTGTAATTAAATTAACTAATAACAGTAGTTTACATTTATTTTTTATTTGAATGAACTAATTTTATTTATTTATTGCAACTCATTTATTGATGCCAATTACAGCGATTTAATATTAATATTAATAAAATTAATAATTTTATTCAGCAAGGGAGCAAAGTGTTAAACTGATTGTAAGTGACATTAAATATGTTGCTCCGAATATATTATATTTCAAGCAAATGCTGTTTTTTTTTCATCAAAAAATATATGTGTCATGTTTTTAACATCGCTAATAATCAGAAATGTTTTTGAGCGGCAAATCAGCATATAAGAATGATTTCTGAAGGATCATGTGACGCTGGAGACTGAAAATTCAGCTGCGCGTCACAGGAATAAATTACATTTCACAATGCATTCACACAGAAAACAGCTATTTTAAATTGTAATAATATTACAGAATTTTACAGTATTTTAGTTTTTACGGTAGTGTTTTTTAACTGTTGCATTATATTAGAGTGGCACATGCGCTTCAGTGATGTTTCAATAGCGATTATACGATTTTCCTGCTAAATATCAGTAGCCTGAAGCCTCTCAGCAAATCCGCAGCATGTCTTTGTAGTCGTTCAAACACGCAACAACAGTGTGTCCGGCGTGTGCGAGCAGCATTACATTAACATGCTTTAATCTGCTGCAGGCTTATTGGAGACAAATCCAGCCGAAGCTTTAAAAGCCCGTCCCCTTTATTCCCGCTCCCTCCCTCGCTCGCTCGCACAGTCTAAAAGTCTTCAAGGAAGCCTCAAATGCTTAATATGACAGATTTATTACAGAGCTTGTTTACATAATTGTGCGTTTATTCCTGTATAAACTGGCAATTATTGGCCGGGGCCGCTTTCATGTAAAACTCGGTTTCTGCCTGTCAGTCGGGATGTCGAATAACATCCTCGCGTCACGAAGAGAGAGAGAGAGAGAGAGAGAGAGAGAGACCCGCAGGCATGACGGAAAAACACAGACAGCAAGTACCGTTTCCTATATATATAGAGCGCATGACAAAAGCACAAGCAGGCGTTTAGTTCAGTTCGGTTGTTTCTGATATGTCGTCTTGTTTATTTATATGTATTCTAGGTTTCCTTTGCGTTCTCCTTTCATGTTCTCCTAATTGAATTCAGGCTTAGCCGAACAAAGCAGATATCTGAGATCTCGGAGGCCCTGGACTCTTCCTATGATAAAACATCAGCCTCCGGCGCGAGTCCAGCTGTTGAGGAGAGATAAGACGCATTAGACGCGCTCCATCACGGAGAGAGCGAAAGAGATACGGCACCTGCGTTTAACCAGCATCTCTAACACACTTAACATCTGGAACGCGACGGGTACGCTGCTATTCAGAAGTTAACGAATGATTAATAACACTTTAATTATGGAAAGGTTAGATAAATCGGTCCAAATGAGCTTTTTATAAATTTAGCAGCTGTATATGAATCATATAATCTGCACAACTAATTATATTTATCTGTTTATAATTATATCAATCTATGAAATGCATTTATATTAAATAGTTTTACTGTACTTTTGATCAAATACAATTTTTTTAAATGAAAAACATTAAAGCGTAAAATTAAAAATATTAAAAAACACCCAAGCTGTTAAAACAAAGTATAAATAGTCAAATAAATAAATAAAATACATCAATAAAGTTATATTTTTTTTAAATGTACGCTTGATTGTGGTGTGATTATTTTATAAAGCTATTTGTTTTATGCGCTCCGTTAATAGATTTTGTCGAAAGAGTATGAAAGCAATTTGTTTTCTTTATTACGTGCGCTGATGAATTATACACAAGAGGCGGAAACATTTATGAAAGTTGAGTCATGCTGTTTGATATTCAAGGTGCTGTGAGAGACATTATTCAAATAAGACCCCGCCCACTCTCTCCAAGCCCCGCCCTCCACGCGCCCATCTAAAGGACTGGCAGGTGAAGAGTCTTCTGATTGGCTAAACATCCTGCGGTCAGATTCTGCCACCGATTGGTTTCTTTACAAGCAGAGACGTGTTCTTCCACGAGAGCATCGCTCACGGCATCTTCAATACGTCATATTAAGAAAACTCTGCGTAACGCCATCATGAGTTTTTCCCATTTGCATGTAAAACGTCTGCTTTTATCATCCCTCGGCCCGTCAGCACCTCTGCGTCTCTCTATATTTTCATGGCTCCTGAAGCAAATTCAATTTATGTGCTAATTAGCCTGGACAACTTCAATTAAAACATTCATTTGCGGCCTTTTCCAGCAGACCGATCTCAACGCGACCGATCTCACAGAATCCTGTAACCGTAATATCAGATATTGGGGATTGTGTAAACCTACCCTGCGAGCGTTGGAGATACGAGATGCGTTCCTGTTAGCAGAGAGCCTGTTTCTGCTGGCCGATTGCATGTTTTGTGATTTCTTTGAGTAGCTCGGGAGCACGTTATTTTACGGTTGCACCTATTAGTTGCCTATCAGCATGCATATTAGCCATTTATTAGTAGCACATATTAATGCTTTATTCTACATCAGTGTGCCTGCAGCACTGTGTGTACCGTGAGCGCTCAGATGCAATAAAGCAATATCAAAAAATTTGCTGCATGGATTAAAAAAAAATAGGCCGATAAATAATTCACATATCGGACAATACTGCATTGCAGCAAATCCTCTAAATTTTAACAGAACAATTTAAAAAGTATACGCAGCTATGCAATTCTATCACAAAGTTTTGCATATGCCATTATCATTTGTGTTTTATTTTTATTCTTATAGCTACAATTCAAAAGTAAAACGCACAATATTACCCGGCCTGTTTTAGGGGATTTTTGTATTTAAATGAATCTCCTCATTGGACGTACTGTGCCTTCAGAGAGAAATGCATCTCTACGGATTACATAGTGAAAGTTTTAGTTTTAAAGTTGTCATTTAAAGCTTGCTTATAGATATATTTATCATATCTGTGAGTCAGCTCGCTGGGTTTGGGTGCATCATTGGGAAGTGCTCCTTTTCTAGAACAAGATGGCGGAATGAAATAGCTTTTTTAATACTGCACTTTTAAGACTTCTGTATATAAGACTTCTGGATAAACACAAAGGTCTTAATGGCGCAGGATAATTGTGGCATTATTCATACACTACCGTAGTATTTATTTTTTTGAATTAGCATTTGTTTTAGCTTTCACTTTATTAGTTTTAATCGTTTTTATAAATGCAACATAGGTTGCATTTTAATTTTTTTTATTGCAATCATTTTTATTTCTACATTGGTTGTATTTATATTTCTATTTTTTAAGTTTTAATAATTAATAATAATAATATTGAAAACGTTCAGAACGAATCGGTTTAACATCAATAAATGATTACAGAGAACACCAGCAGGCTTGTTTTCTATTATTATCTTTTTACATGCGTTTTTTAGATTTTCTTACACATTTCCAGTCTTACAGGTGCTGTAGTTCAGAGTGTTTAACCTAGTAATGCCAGCAACTAATGAGGCTTATTTATAATCACGGGAATGTGGCTTTAGAGATGCTAATACACTCTTTCCATTACGGTCATTAGCATAGAAGCCTTGAAGTGTTTTTGCTGCGCCGCTGCCCTCCGAACAGACCTTTAGCTGGTAAACGTCTCATTGATAAATATGCATGTTGTGCTCGAGGTTGAACAGGAGGTGTGTCGTACGCGAGAGATGATTGTACGCCGCTCTCCTACACAGATGTTCAGCTGTTTACAGGCTTAAATTGCTATTTGCTGTTTCGGTTGTTTGCTTTTTCAATTCGATAAATATGTATATGAGTTCGCCCCATCCTGCCATCGATGCGAGGCCCCTGTTTTAGCCGAAAGCTTTACTGATTGCGAAGCGTGTTCGGAATCTGGGATGCGAGAGTCCGAAAGCAAAAAGCCTTAAAACAAAAAGAACGTACAGCTTGTGAATATCTAGCTTTCTAAACTTTTTCAACGCATTGTAGCCATCGGAAAATTGATTTTCGAAAATGTTCACCCAAAAATGAGACCCAGCCACCTGAGATGTAGATGTGTTCGCTTGCTCACCAAAGCGCTGAATGGGTGCCGTCAGAATGAGAGTCCAAACGGATTATAAAAAAAACGTCGCAATAATCCACAGCGCTAGTGTCCAGAAGCTACGTGTCTGTAAGAAATAATTTTTTGCCTCCATCGATAATAAGCCATTGTTATTCTGTGAAAGTGGACTGAATGAGGAGAGAAATCTGCGCAGATCAAAAACTGTGTGGGTAGATTCAGATGTTTAAGAACAACAGGACTTTTTAACTGGATGACGCTTCGGTATAGATGCCAGAAGTGATGGTTTAATGTTATAACACCTTATTGTTTCTTACAAACACACTAGATGTTAACTATTTGACTCGAGTGGTGTGGATTACTTGTGTATGGATTATTGCGATGTTTTTATCAGCTGCTTGCATTCCCTCATTCTGACGGCACCCATTCACTGCAGAGCTTCCACCCGTTCTGATGAAGAAACAAACTCATCTGCGTATTGGACGGACCGAGGGTGAGTAAATGCTCAGCAAATCTTCATTTTTGGATGAACTGTGCTTTAACCTGCAGTGAGATCAGTGGCGCCGTGTGTTCGCCGAGCTGGAGGGAAGGAATTCATTTGACTCAATCTTCCACCGCTCACATGTTTACGTGTCAACGGCGCGCCAGTCATTTAGAGGACGTGAATGTCACAAATACAGCACGCTAAGCCTTATTAAATCATGCCCTGCCAACACACACACACACACGGAAAAGAAAAGCAAGTCAATACACTGTCAGGCCAAACACTCAATTAGAGGCAAATCGTATGAATACGTATAAATTCTCTCTCATAAATGGCATCCATGTCATAAACCGACCTATATAATTTCACTAAATCAGAATATGGTCGTGTGATTTTACAGGGATCATCTAGATCAATGTGAATATGAAATTGACGTCAAAGGTGTGTGTGTTTCAGCTCGTTGAATGTGCATCGTCCAGAGTTCAAGCCATGTTTTAGCGTGGAAGTGTATCTGTTTCGAGCTGTGTTTTGAAGCGTTTCATAACGTGAAGCTGGTTTTGAGGTCAGAGTTCATTCATTTGTTGTGAATTTGTTCTGAAAAACGAAGAGTGCAATTAAATAAATAAAGATGAGACATTTTTTAAAACATTTAATTGTAACTGGAATCGACTTTTAGGACATGTTTATTATTTTTTTTCTTCCCACATAGCTGTATTATGAAACACAAAAATACATGATAGTGGAAAAAAAAACACTGCTTTGCTTTCAAAGCTAAATGTCCAGTCAAAGGCCGTAAATGCTTGTTTAGTTTGATCCGAAACAGATAAATATGTATCTAGAAAAGGTTTATCAGGTTGTTGTGCGTGTTATGGCTGTTCGGATATAAAGTGTTAAATGAATGGTGCTAAAAGTTCACACTCGTGGAAAACTAACCGATAGAGTTAACAAAACACATCTGTGAAGCAAAATGCCATTGCCTTGTACAAGCCTTTGGGCTCTCTTTAGTGACTTGTGTTTCTTGGGAGCTTCGATCAAAAAACACAATGATGTACCGGGTGCGCTACAGAGCAAGTTTACTACAGCGGAAAAAACGAAATGCATTAGTTTCCATATCACGCACGATGCTAGTGTTTTTTTGAGCTCGCATTTGCAAGGAACTGCAGGACAAAGAGTCAGTGGTCTGTCCAGTGAAAAGGAATAATATATCCGTCTGCGTTTTTGCCGCCTCTAGTGTTCTCTTCAGCTGGAAAGTGTGTGCATATGGTATATTTCAACGATTTCAAATCACATTCGACCCTAGTGATATTATGCATATTATGAGCATCAACGGAAGATTTCAAACCTACAGTATCGCTGTGTATATTTAGGGGTTTGGCTGATATCTTATATCACGATATGGGTAATTTTATATCACAGTAATGGCTCATATTGTATCCCAATATCGATTCGAGCTGGAAATCCAGTGAAAAAATGGTTTATGCATTACATAACCATGTGCTAATGCCTATTTCTGGCTATTTACTTCATCTCGACTGATTATGTTCTATCCTTGGTGGGATCATCATGACCAAAAACATGCACTATTATAACGGAGAATGTGTTTATCCTTTTACTTTTTACTAATGTAAAGCAACCCATCGAAAGCTAGATGCAATGCCGGGTGACACATTTCTGCACGCTTCTTACGGCCCAACCAGCGCTAATACAGAGAGCTTCATAATGCGGGGTGTTTTTGTTGAGTGCATGCGAGTCTCAAAGCTTCAGCTGAATCTACTTTCAGTTCACATCTGTCATAATGGTGCTCCCTCAATCCCTACAGCTGGGACACACTCCAGAGACCTGCGGCGAAACACACACACACACACACACACGAGAGCACACTCCTCTTTATCCACTTTAATAGCAGGAGTGTGTGCGTCCCGATAGAGTATAAAGCTGCTGTGTGTGTTTTACCCTCAGAGGGATGTGGCTTTGTTTGTCCCCTTTGACCTGGCAGTAATTCTACAGTACAAAACCCCCAAAACACTCTTTTAGCCCTCTGGATGCTGCATAAATGCACTCGGCTGAAGTACAAGTTCGTGTCATTCTAGAAGACGCTTGTGAGAGCGGAAATAGAGAGTCGGGGATGTTTGGCGTATTTAACAGTTGAAACTGAAAGTTAATGTGACATGCCTTGGGATTAGTGCAGAATAACGAGAGACCGGGTCGAAAAAGCTCAGAAGGACAAGCTTGATTTCACCCCAACTTCAAAACTTTACTGTAAATTGAATCTACTGACAAAGCAATTGTCTTCTTTTGCACTTTTTCGGCTTTTTATTTTATCTGTTTTTGTGGATTTCGAAAATACTGGAAATAAAACAAGCGTTTTATTTTATTCGCGAAATGCGCTTTGAAACCCTGTTCTGAATCGAATGATTCATGATACGTGATCCGATTCAGGCACTTTGAATCAATGGTTTTAAAAGCATTTGACAAATGACATGACAGACAGATTTATTGTGTTAATATTTGGTTAGGCTGTAGTTAACAAACTACAAACATCCTGTCCTTCCTGTTAAATCAGGAAGTGTTTCTGTCTCTTATATGTCAGCGAGAGAGAGAGAGAGAGAGAGAGAGAGAGAGAGAGAGAGAGAGAGAGAGAGAGAGAGAGAGAGAGAGAGAGAGAGAGAGAGAGAGAGAGAGAGAGAGAGAGAGAGAGAGAGAGAGAGAGAGAGAGAGAGAGAGAGAGAGAGACAGAGAGAGAGAGAGAGAGAGAGAGAGAGAGAGAGAGAGAGAGAGAGAGAGAGAGAGAGAGAGAGAGAGAGAGAGAGAGAGAGAGAGAGAGAGAGAGAGAGAGAGAGAGAGAGAGAGAGAGAGAGAGAGAGAGAGAGAGAGAGAGAGAGAGAGAGAGAGAGAGAGAGAGAGAGAGAGAGAGAGAGAGAGAGAGAGAGAGAGAGAGAGAGAGAGAGAGAGAGAGAGAGAGAGAGAGAGAGAGAGAGAGAGAGAGACAGAGAGAGAGAGAGAGAGAGAGAGAGAGAGAGAGAGAGAGAGAGAGAGAGAGAGAGAGAGAGAGAGAGAGAGAGAGAGAGAGAGAGAGAGAGAGAGAGAGAGAGAGAGAGAGAGAGAGAGAGAGAGAGAGAGAGAGAGAGAGAGAGAGAGAGAGAGAGAGAGAGAGAGAGAGAGAGAGAGAGAGAGAGAGAGAGAGAGAGAGAGAGAGAGAGAGAGAGAGAGAGAGAGAGAGAGAGAGAGAGAGAGAGAGAGAGAGAGAGAGAGACCGAGAGAGACAGAGAGAGAGAGAGAGAGAGAGAGAGAGAGAGGGAGAGAGAGAGAGAGAGAGAGAGAGAGACCGAGAGAGAGAGAGAGAGAGAGAGAGAGAGAGAGAGAGAGAGAGAGAGAGAGAGAGAGAGAGAGAGAGAGAGAGAGAGAGAGAGAGAGAGAGAGAGAGAGAGAGAGAGAGAGAGAGAGAGAGAGAGAGAGAGAGAGACAGAGAGAGAGAGAGAGAGAGAGAGAGAGAGAGAGAGAGAGAGAGAGAGAGAGAGAGAGAGAGAGAGAGAGACAGAGAGAGAGAGAGAGAGAGACAGAGAGAGAGAGAGAGAGAGAGAGAGAGAGAGAGAGAGAGAGAGAGAGAGAGAGAGAGAGAGAGAGAGAGAGAGAGAGAGACCGAGAGACCAAGAGAGACAGAGAGAGAGAGAGAGAGAGAGAGAGAGAGAGAGAGAGAGAGAGAGAGACCGAGAGACAGAGAGAGAGAGAGAGAGAGAGAGAGAGAGAGAGAGAGAGAGAGAGAGAGAGAGAGAGAGAGAGAGAGAGAGAGAGAGAGAGAGAGAGAGAGAGAGAGAGAGAGAGAGAGAGAGAGACCGAGAGAGAGAGAGAGAGAGAGAGAGAGAGAGAGAGAGAGAGAGAGAGAGAGAGAGAGAGAGAGAGAGAGAGAGAGAGAGAGAGAGAGAGAGAGAGAGAGAGAGAGAGACAGAGAGAGAGAGAGAGAGAGAGAGAGAGAGAGAGAGAGAGACAGAGAGAGAGAGAGAGAGAGAGAGACAGAGAGACAGAGAGAGAGAGAGAGAGAGAGCTGTTCTCGTCTCAGTCTTGTATTTCTGTGAATAAGGTCAGATGCCAGGATTCTCTGAAAGCGAGACGCTGCCTTTAGATTTATGTATTTATCTGTTTCATCAAATGAAGCTTTGTTACTGAGGACTGCATCACGTTCTGCACCTTTGCAGCATTTTTTGTTTCTCTTTGGGGTCTCTTGTCATGTTATAGTCTCATAATTTAGCTTTTCACAATCATTTTGTGCTCTCACGGTTAAACTGGCTGCTTTTCCCTCCGCATCTTTATATATTCTGTTCTATAAATGTATCTTTTCCTTTTCACTTGTGAAAAAGAGTAACAAAAGTTATGAACATTAAATAGGTACCAATATGAAAATATGGACGGTATTGGTAACACTTTACAATAAAATGATATTTGTTAACATTAATGTATTACCTACACGAACAAGCAACGAACATCACATTTATTGCAATATTTAGTCATCTTTGTTAGCATTAATTCATAAAAATACAGTAATTAATTGCTATGTTAGTTCAAAGTGCATTAATTAATGTTAACAAACACAACTTGTGAATTTTATAATGCATTAGTAAATGCTGAAATTAGCATTAACTAAGATTAATAATTGCTGTAAAAATTGCGGTAATAATTGCAGTTATTCTTAGTACATGTTAATTAATGAACATTAAAATGTTACTCAAATAATTGTTATAGCCAGGGTTATAATCGTTAACTTGAACTGAAACTAAAACATTTTTAAAATATGTAATGAAGCTAAAATAAAAATTAAACATCAATATTATAGTTAAAACTTGAAAATGAAACAAACATAAAGAGTAAAATTAGTTCAAAAATATGCAAAATAGTAGAAAATGAACCTAATATTAAAATCATAAAACTTGAAAATGAAACAAACATAAAGAGTAGAATTACTACAAAAATATGCAAAATAGTACAAAATGAACCTAAAATTATAATCATAAAAATAGAAGCTCCTAAAAATACTCAAACGACTCATTGTAAAATACCGATTCTAATTAATGTGATAATTCTGAGGATTTTCAGTTCAGTTTCAATAAATGTTCTAATCCCTAAATCCTTAAATGGGGATGTTTAGTGGAATTCTGCACACTCCTTTATCTAAATTTCACAATCAGTTTTGAAGCATTACACAATCAGCGAGAGCGATAAAGGCATTAGAGCAGATCTTGTGTTTGTGGCTCGTGTGCTGCTTGTTTTTGGTAATCAGGCTCTTTGTATTGATGAGCTGTAATTGCTGGAAAACCTCATCTCGTTTAATTACTTTTGCATCAAACAGGAAACAGACGTTGAACACAGACAGAGATGATGGAGACTCTCTGCTGATTATGATTTTTTTTATATGCAAAACAATTCCTTTTGTTTCAGTCGAGATATGCATTCTGATATATTCTTATGAGATTCGCTCAGAAAAGTTGAATTGTTGCCGTAGTGTCGGGGAACAATGAACCTTAGCTAATATGCTGGCATTTTGATGCAGAAACTGTTTTCACTCAGAAATTGCGAGTAAATTTCACAAATAATTCACGCACTGATTAAACGTGACATTTTGAAGTAGAAAACAGAAATGGGCTTTTCTTGTAAAACATTACCTAATTTTTTTTTTTTTACAACTTAAAAAAATATACCAGCATTTTAGTGCAACGTAAATAATAATAAGAATAATAATTTAAAAAAAATTATATATATATATATATATATATATATATATATATATATATATATATATATATATATATATGTATGTATGTATATATATATATATATATATATATATATATATATATATATATATATATATATATATGTATGTATATATATATATGTGTGTATATATATATATATATATATATATATATATATATATATATATATATATATATATATATATATATATATATATGTATGTATGTATATATATATATATGTATATCTTGTAATCTCAGATTTTATATCTATTTTTTTCATGTGGCACTTAAATGCTGTCATAAAAAAAAATTATATATTTTTTTAACTGAATATTATGCTGTATTTGGATGTTGTGGACATATGATTTTTTTATTCTGCATTTATATAATTCATAATTATATGAGTAATGCAAAATAAAGTAAATATTAGCAAACACCAAATAATCTTCTGAAGGAAAGCGCTTCTCTGTTTTGAAGCAATATTACTTATATTCACATTTTTACTGTATTTTAGTAACCGATTTCATATTTATGCTTAATTGTTGTTTAACTGCTGTACAGTCGCCGGGTCTCCAGAGACATTTTCAGATGTTAAATGAAAGTAGAACTTGATTTAACAGTTGACCTTTTGTGAACTCTTTGATTAAAGAGCTACGCACAACTGGACATGAACCACCTGAGCAGACGTCTGTCCAATTATTTCTGATTTCGTGTTAAACTTTCACCTCATAGATCAAAAATGACAGTAATTATAATGTGACAAAAGATCTCTATTTCAAATAAAGGCTTTTTCAATTTCTATTCGTCTTTGATTCCTGAGAAATAAAATATAGAATGGTTTCCACCGTTGTTTTCACCATTGATAATGAAGAAATGTTTCTTGAGTAATGATGCTGAAAATCAAAGAAATAAATGATATTTTAACAGATATTGACACAGAAAACTTTATTTTTAATTGCAATAATATTTAACCATTTTTACAGTATTTTTGCATTGAAAAAATATGCATTGAACATATTGTGCGATACACAGTACAGTACAGAATGAGCGAAGGAGTACAGGACAGATGGTAATACATACAGGGAGTCGAGATTGATTTTCAAGCTCTAAATCCAATTCTCTGACCCATCTGACCGATACAGGCCTGTCTGAAGACCTACCAATAACCAATAACCTCTTTACTTCCTCTCCACAGTCTCTGAAATACCACAGTGACAGTAATATATACAAGCACCCAATTATTCACAACGCGACGCAACGTTTTAGTAAAAAATCATGAATATTCCAATGCTGCTTAACTGGCCTTTGACATTTAACATCGCCGATAAAATATTCACAGTCCCTATCGGATCACTTTTACGCATTAAAATCGCATTCATTTAAATATTTCATTTTAAACATAATTAATAATAAATATTGCATTCATTTAAATACGTTTCATTGAGTGCAATTAAATATCCTTCATTCTTGAGCCGATTTAGCGAAAAAACCGTCATGCAAAAAAATTCCTAATTGTATCTTACGTTAAATATTTGAAGGCCGCTGTCTGATATATGTCGTCACTATTTCAGTCTGCTCGGAAAAAATTGCACGATGGATTCAGCGTGCTCTCTGCCGTTTCTTTGTGATTGCGAGATTCAGCCAAACTGTAAACATTGCACCCGTTTTTTGCTGCGTCTGCTCGTTTTGAAACTCCGGATAAAAATGCGTAAAGAGCGCCGGGCTACTGTAAGCATGATTTGTGCGAGTACAGTGCTGACAGACTGACCTTTAGCTCTCGGTGTCGGAGAGAGTCACATCACATCAGTCGAGCCCACAGAGACACCGACTGCATCCCAACACCATTAAACTCAGAGCGCCTCTCAACCTGCCCCGAGTGAGCCGTCAGTCAGTCAGTGCTGCCAAAGCACTCGTTTGACCTTTACTGTTTATTACAGGGAAGCGCGCGTGATTACACAACACACCACGCCACACGCCTAAGATTATCTTACAGTAGTTATTCAGCACCTGCGGTTTCTAAGGTTTGTGCGCGTGCTAAACGATTAATCGGTTATGAAGGAATAAATTGCATGGAGAATATCGCAGAGACTCAGTAAGAGACCACCTAGCAACCGCAGAGCAATACCATAGCAACGATCTGCAGTACTGTAGTATCGGTGATTTTTACTGAAGCAACTAGTTTATTAATGCACTGGGATTTTGCTTTTTGATGATTTTATGATGCTTTGTTTTCTTTTTTATTGTTAGTATTGATGAATTGTACACACACACACACACACACACACACACACACACACACACACACATGCCATGGGATGGTTATATTTTACAACCAGACTGTAAGATATATTTAGTTCGAGCAAAGGGCCTGTGAAAAACGTAGAGAAAGCCATTGAAAAAAATAATAATGCAACAATAAGATTTAAATAAAATAAAATTACTGTTAGCTGCAGTGTACTGTTTTTTCATGCGAAGCTTTTGCAACGGATTAATTATTGTTAATAATCTGATATCCAGGAGTTTTAAAACTAAAATTATTTTTTTAAATAAAATAAAATATTAAAAAAATATTTTTAAAGTAAACGTTAACTGAAACTGTTCCAAAACATTTTCTAGTCGTTTAAAGAAATGCAGCGAAACTATATAAAAAGTCAAAAACACAACAAAATCACTCAAACTTTGACTAACATTAAAATAAAGTATACATTATTTTATATATCGGTTATATCAATCAATATCGGTTTCTCCGAACGTCTGCCTAAATCAATAAAAGCGGCCGAATTCTGCGTGTAATTTCATTATTTTTGCGTTCGGTTCCTGTAAAATAAACCTCACACTGTGATAGATTGAGCTAAAGACCAGAGTCGAAGCGAACGTTCCAGCATAGATTGAGACAAATGATTTTCTCCTTGTGTTTTGTCACGGGCTCATTCAGCACATCGCCGAAATAACAGCATTATCCTCAGCACGCCTCTCAACAACTGATCCGTGTTATTGTACGACTCCACTACAGTAACGTCTGATTGCTGCAGTGAGATGACTAATGGAGAGCTTGTAGTGCTCAGATTCATCTCGGACGCTCGCGCTCCGTCGGACTACAAACGTTGAGGCGAAGCAGCTGTATGTTTCGGCTTTGAATTCTTTCCCGTCTCTTTCTGATGGACCGTCCTCACTGAAAAGCACTTTATATAACGCTACTATCTATAGCCGCATTCACGAATGTATGCATTCTTTTACGTATAACTGGATAAAGGATGCAATTATGCGTTTGCTTATTTATGCATTATTTCACGCATTTATTTATTTGTATATTTATGCATTATAGCATGCATTTGGTATAGTATGGTATTTAATGCATTATTTTATAGATGCTTATATGCATGTACGCAGTTATTATTGAAGTACTACGCACTCAAATGAAAAGAAACGCGAACCAAGTTCATGATGTTGATGCGAATGCCTTTTACTCTTTTGGTGAAGTTGGTTTTACCTGACGGCTAACTGTTGACTTCGCTTTATGGGTAAAAGTCCTCCGAATCAGTAGACGCTGGGTAACGCAGCAGGTGTTGATGATTGATCTGAGCTGAGAGCTGCTGCACCGCTTCAGTCACCGATCATCATTTCCGTTCAGACGAGATGTCGTTAGTCCGTCCATTTCCATTAGCTTAACTCGTCGAGGCTGAAACACTACAGCATGACAGGCCGGTCACAGGGATGTGTGACTTTTCACCATTATCTTTCCGTTCTCTCACGCTATAGGACCTCGCTGAGAACACAATGTGCTGGAGTGAAGCTAAAAAGATGCAGCCTCTGGAACTTAATATGTGTTTGCCTGCTTGCTTGGTTTTTTTTATAACTTGCCTCCTTTTGGAACTTTATATTTGTTTAGTTTTATTTGCGTGCTATTTATTATATAACAATAAATCAATGATTTATTTGCACATGTATGTCATTATTTATTTATTACTACAAACAGAAAAGATGCACCCTCTCGCTGAAGTTTTCCTTTTTTTTTTTTAATAAATGCATTTATTTATTTATTTATGCATGCATGCATTTTTTAATGAGTTTCTGCATTATTTTAATGCATTTATTCATGCATTTGTATATTTATCTAACTTAATGGAGCGGTTATGTATAGTAATGCATTCGTATTTGAGGAAATGCCACAGTTATATGCACGTGCACAGTTATGTGTTTACAAGCGCTGTACACAGACTCTACACAGACTTTAAAATTTCACATAGAAAGGTATTGCGCATTCAAAGCTATTGCCCTATCAACTGCTTTTGATACTAATTGTGGTTAAATGCATCTAATTTGATCAAACGCATTTAAATATGAGTAGCTCAACAGTGCTATAGGGTCAGAAGAAGCTTCAGCTCTGTGTTGTGTCAGTCAGGAAGTCACGTGCCGTCCCTGTGGCTCAACTGGTAGATAACGCTGCCGAAACCCAAAGTCATGGTCCTGGGTTTGATTCCCAGAGAATGCACGTACTCATACAACAAAACGCTTGACGAATAAAAGCGCCTGCCAAATGCACAAATGTAAATGTCACACTGGCAGCGCTTCTATCCTCATTAAGCGTGTGAGTCAGCTGTCAGCATGTGTAGGTTAAACTCCAGCAGCAGTTGGATGTGGATTGGCTGGCAGCGGGTCTGCTCTCTCCAGAGCTCAGTGTGAAGAGCACAAGCTGCAGCCCATCACGAGCCTCATGATTGCTCAACACGCTCCAGCATGCATCGCTCATTAATCTCAATAAATGCACCGGCGTCGTTGTCTTTGATGTGTTCGTACTGTATTAGTAGATGGATCTGCTCAGTGACTGCTCTGAAGCAGAGATATCAGATTTTTCAGCCGCATTTGAAAGTGACTGGAATGGATTAAAGAAATCAAATTTGCAGTGCATGCATCATGTGCCGCGGAAAATGTGTATGAGTCACAATTGCAAGCTGTAAAACTGAGATTTCTGAGACATAAAGTCAGAATTGCAAAATTTGAAATGACCTCTTATATTTTTTTCTATTTTTTTATGCTGTGACTTCCATATATGTGTGTAAAAAAAAAAAAAAAAAAAAAAAAATATATATATATATATATATATATATATATATATATATATGTATATTTGTATATATGCATGTATATGTGTGTGTGTGTGTGTGTGTGTGTGTGTGTGTGTGTGTGTGTGTGTGCACTGTGTATATTAAGTTCAGAAAAATACAATCACAGGCATGCATATATTAAAGAAAAAATAATAATTTTCATGAAAAAATGAAAATAAAAATATAAATATAAATATATATATAGAATATAAACATAGAAATGTATATACATTATATATTAAAAATATTAATAAAAATATTAAACATACACACACATATAATACACTATAATACACTATATGCACTAAACAAAAAAAGTATTTAGATGCAATTAATTGCGATTATGCCAATGTATACTGTTCATTTCAGATATTCTCTAGGTAGAAAATACGTTGCATTGACTAAGTGCAAGGGTGGGGATATTTTGCGTTTCAGCACATTAGATTGCAGTCTATTATACACAAGAAGAGACTCAATCACACTCTGGTTCAGACTCCATTTTGGTTCATGCCCCGCGGGACGGCCGCAGAACGCAGCTGTAACTCCAGAGATGTGGGACAGAGGCGGCTTTTGAGGATACTCGCAATAAAGACCAGAGGAGCGCAGAACGATGCATCGCCTGCGTTCACCCCACCACACGCACAGTACGTTAGGAGAGAAGTCAAAAGAAGAAAGGGAAGCTCTTTTATGGATGTTTGAATCAGTTGCTGCACCGTTATTTGTATCTGATTCATTATCGTGGAATACTATATTTCAGATCTGCCATAACAAACGGTATTAGGTCAGCGGCATGTGAAGCATAATGACTAATCCTTATCTTAAAAAAATAAAAAATGCACAAGCGAAACATGGAGATACCTTACTCTGCATGAGTGCATCCCTAACCCTACCCAAACCTACACTTAACAACTACCTTACTAACTACTAATCATAGAGTCATAGTTAATAGTCAATAAGTGTTGTCTATTCTAACACTACACTCATGTTAACAGGCATATTGTTTCTATCCCACTATTGAGTATTTCAATGCTAACCTATTCACTTTCATTGTACGCGCCTTGCTGTTGTTTTTTTTGTAAGTGAAAGGTAATCAATGCAATGCTTTTTAAATATTTTCACGACAGTTGATATGCTAATATGTTGGTCGATTGTGCTTAACCTCTACTGAGCCTGGACTGTTATTCATTTAAGGAATATGGACAGACTTTATCGCTGCATCAAATTTTTAGAGTGGAATAAAGAGGCCATCGCCTTGCTTTTCAACTCATGTGCATGCCTGTAAAACCTTAAGCTATAGTAAGCCTCTATCTGGATGATCGTCCTTTTCTTTCAGCGTTCCCCCACAACTCTTGATAGTTCCGGGAAGAAGTGCTCTGAATGGCTGGTTGCTGCTCTCTTTGGTAAAGTAGGGCATGCGAGAGCCTGGGGACGAGCAGGATTAATGCACTAATTCCATTCATGCACTATTCAAAACGGCAAAGGTGCTTTCATCAGTAATCTGCTGAGCGGAGCGGTGGCCCAAAACTCTCTCACATTACGCCGTATCATCACCATCCATCTGCAGCGCACTCCAGGCCTCTCGCTGCTCTTCTGAGCTGAAGATGTTGTGGGCTTCCTGCAGGCCTTAGACGCACCCGAGATCCTCAGGAGGACGTTCAGCGGCGTGTTAGACCATGAAAGGGCTTTTAGGCTTTTTTAGTCTTACCCTGGGTCGCATTTAGAGGCGTCGGGGAAGGTTACTTTTGCATTGCAACGTTGCTTTGCTCCCTTAAAGATGCAGTCCGTAGATGCAGAAGTAGCTCCGGTTGAGATGTTCTTCTGCAACATGCGCAACATGCATTATGGAGTTTTGAAAATGGCCTTTCATGCAGTGTGTCACCCAGCTCTGTGAATGAAAGCACCGCGTATGAAACTGTTGTCTCTCGAAAGAAAGAGTCGACTCTGAATCATTGAAACGAGTCGTTTTTAAAACGAGTCCCGAGCCGTTTCACGTTGACGTCAGAACCAAACATTAGCATTGCCGCCCGCTTTATCATCTTTTCGCATTCGTCTGAATAAAAATGTAACCTAACCTAACCTGTGTATAGATCTGGTTGTTGAAACCTCATTCTGCTTAGTCACTGCCGCCGTTAAACACGACAGACTAACATCCTCCTGATGCAGGTCTTCTCCTCTCTTTCTCTGCCTGCGATCCTGTCCAACATGACTGATTTATGAGATCATAAACACTGCTGAAGGGAAGCCAGCCATTCACAACTACAGACAATTTGGCTGATTAAGAGCTGGCAGAGACGGATGGAAGTCAGCCAAAAACCACCGCGTCACTATTTAGCGAAATATCGACTTCCGAGAAGCTTCGATCTTTGTTTGATGGCTACGGTGCATCGGTTAAAGCGCTTAAAGTGAAACTAAAACTGAACTATGAATACATTTTTGATTACTTTTAAGCAGGGCGGGGGATATGTTTCGATGTTTGTGCGCGTCGTAAACTGTCCACGCTAGCCTTCAACGCCCGAATATGACAAGCATTTACTTCGGTCTTGACCTTTTCTTTTTTTGCTGAACAAAACCAAGGAAATAAAAAGCACCAGAATGACTGAAAAAGAGATTTAAAGGAACAGCTGACCCAAAAATGATTTCTGTCGAACACAAAGGAGCATGTTTTAGCTGTAACCAGGAGGTTTTGGGTCCTTATGGACGTCCACGGTATTTTTTTCTACTACCCAAAACAGCCTGGTTACAAACTTTCTTTAAAGTATCTTGCTTCATACGGGTGTGGAACTACTCAAAGGAGAGCAAATAATGACAGAATTCTCATTTTTGGGTGAACTATCCCTTTAAATGTCAATGTGGCAAAAAAACAACACCTTTTTCCATATATATATATATATATATATATATATATATATATATATATATATATTTTATACTGTATATATATATAAATGACTGGATGTCATCAGAATGATAGTCCAAGCAGCTAATAAAAAATCACAATAATCCACAAATAATCCTCATAAGACATTAACTGCTGAACTGGAGAGCCGTGGATTACTGTGATGTTTTTATCAGCTTCTTATAGACTCTCATTCTGACGGCACCCATTCACTGCAGAGCATCCATTGCTGAGCAAGAGAGTCTGAGCAAGACGCAAAATAATCGACATCTCGGATGGCCTGAGGGGAACTATATTTTGAGGAAATTAAATATTTTCATCAGATGCTTTCTTCCAGATATTACTCTCTGCATTGACGCTTCTCAAGGAGATGTGTTCATTTGTGTTTAGCAGAAGCCATACAGGTTTGAAACTGCACATGCATGAGTAAATGATGAAAAAAGTGTCATCTTTCTGTGCTCTTTCTGAACTGTTCTTTTAAAGGCGAGTATTTGCAGGCACTGCATTTCAGGGACTCTGTGGGCAGACCGGCTCCTGAACAATGATGTCCTCTGGGTTACGCTGTAATTGCTCTGGACGTGTGTGTGTGTGTGTGCGTGTGCGCGTGTGTGTGTGTGTGTGTGTGTGTGTGTGCGTGTGTGTGCGTGTGTGTGTGTCTGCGTGCATGTGGACAGATGCCGCAAAACAACAGCTCGCTCAAGCCGTCCCACAGATCCTAATTCTGCTCTTTACAATAGACTCATAAAAACCAAGCTTAAAAAACAGCTTGTTCAGGAATGTAAAAGGCGGTTATGAAATCATATTAGCATATGCCACATTTGCATATCAACACCTATTGGGTATTCAGAAACGTGCCCCGCCCTGACAGCTGTGCTGCGTGAAGTCTTAAAGGTACAGGAGCGTTCAAGTTTCATTCGAGGATGGGAAATTATCACAAAACTGTAAACTGTGTGTTTTTGTGTTGCATGTAACATTATAATGCACCAAAAATATCATTTACTTCCAGTGATATTTTAGTGCCATTAATATTCTATCAATGTTTTTGTTAATATATTAAATTTCATTTTATATATATATATATATATATATATATATATATATATATATATATATATATATATATATAGAAATAGAAATACATATAAATGTTCTGCTTTGATTTTAATTTAAAAATGTTGGTAATTTTGCTAAATATTTTTGAATATATTTCTTAATGTAAAAGTCGATACAGTTTTTTTTTTTTTACTTTCTGTTTTACTTTTTGTTGTTTTAGTACTTCATGTCAGGTGTTTATTTCCAGTTTATTTCACTTAACCTTTATTTAATTTATTAATATTTATTTATTCAGTAAGCTAGTTTTGGTGAACTATAACGACCAGCGATTCCGCTGAAGTTGACTTTTTTGAAGAATAAGAAGAATTTTTCCTTTGTTTTTCACCAAAATACCTAAACATTCTTTAATCAAGAGACATTTAAGTAACAAAATGACTTAAGACATAATGCCTTTATACTGTACTTATGTTTTAACTCACATAATATAGAATCTATCTTTTCATGTAAATGCGTCTTTGATTGAAGAATGTTTATGTATTTGTACCGGAATAAAGGTGAAACATATGTTGATGAAGCTCATTCTCGGTGTTTGACGTAGAGCTCTTTTGATTTATCTTCCTTCCCTTCCATTCAGTTTTCATGTTTCCTCTCGAGCAGCGATCCATCTTCTCAGACACGTGAATCCTGTGAGTCTGTGTGGCTCGTTTCTTCTCTCTTGATTCATGAGGTGCTGTGGTGTACATGCGTAGTGATTTTATTAACTTACTGTTCAATAGTGACCTCTACATCACTGTTTTTGTCCTCGTTTGTATTGTGCACAACGCTTGACAACTAAACTGAGACAATAATCAAATACACAAACCAAATCAGTGTATATATATATATTTCAGAATTTTTTTTTTTTATTTAATCTTATTAAATTTTTTTAAGATAAGTTAAAGGTTTCTGGGATGGATTGGTTGATTCATTATTCATTTATATTTGTTAATAATTTTATTTATTTATGATTTATTGTTTATTTCATTATTTACTCATTTATCATTTTATTTTAATAAATAAATAAAAATATGGACTCAGTAAAATATGCTTCTGTTGTTATTCGCTTGTGTTAAATGTCATTTTATCTGAGGCCCGGAGGCAAATTATACACATTTATTATATAGCTTAATATTAGCTTTCCAACACCTCTGATACTACTAATAAGTACGTTTTTGCTCGTGCATATTAAGAGTCATTGTTTATCCACTCACGTTGCTGGATAATAACTGTGTGGTGAATATGCAATCGCTATTTCATGATAATTGTGTATGATTCGGGCAGACCGTAGTTTGTAGTTTGAGTCTGACAGGAACAGCCATAATTGTCATAAATGCGTCCCTGTGCATGGCTACGATCATTGAAAACAGTTGTGACTGGTTTCAGTTATAATCTGGAAGCAGTAATTGTCTTTACTCTCATCGGCACCGAAGTCGTCTTGTGCGTTTACGCCCTGGGAAGGTTGCTTAGAAGAAGAAGGGCTCTTGGGATGCTGGATAAATAGGACCGACCGCGAGGGAGGGATGACCGATATCTCTTCTGCCAGCAGGGTTTAGTGTCCTGAGATCTCTGTAGGGTTTCTATAGCACGCTCATCTCCGCTGCTCACACTATATGAAGTATGCTGAGTGAAGTCTTGTTAGTGAGGCTCAGTGTCGTTTGACTCATGCGTCGCTTTTTTGGTGTTAATAGTGCACTCTTAAAAATATAAAAATAAATCAAATAAATGTTTAAAATATAAATGTTATTATTATTATAATAAATAAATTATCAAATCGCAAAGACTAAATTAATTGCATTTTTGTGCCGCTTGTTTTTAATAACAGTGATGATCATTATAAATATTAGTGTATTATTTGATACTATTGAGTAATAATAATTATCACATTATTATCGGTAGTAGTATATTTCATGTGACTAAGAAATAATGAGAATTTTTCATAGCAGTACTAGTAGTGATAATACATATTTTCTATGCCTTTAAATAATAATCATCATTATATTGATACATAATCGCATTATAAATGACTGATTGATTGATTGATTGCAATGAGATTTTTTTTTTTAGACCAGTTTAATAAGATGTGTCCTCAAATACTGTGACACTCCAACGAGTAAAAGACATTTTTTTTTTTTTGAGATCAGCCCGTCTCGAGGACGCAGATTGTGTTTTCTGATCGGCGAGGCTGAAAGAGATAGCAGAACTTACCGAAAGCTCTTACTGAAGCAGAAGACGGACTAGAGATGACGTTTGCCCATCTGCCGTCCGGTATGGAATTATAAAATAACGAATAGTCCTATATGCTGTTAAAAAACAGTTGGGCATTAATACTAGCTTTACATTAATAGTCTCTGTCAGTGGGCTGATTCATTCTCCTCTGGTTTTGTCTTGCAGCTTAACCTGGAGTCAGTCTGATCTGGGCTTGTAGCGATCATATAATCCCTTTAGATACAGCAGAGACCACGGCAACGTTTCAGCTCTCTCGTTCCTTTGCTTTTTTTTTCTTGAATGTTCGAGCTACTATTAATCTAAAGCCGCCTGTCTGCAGCGTTCTCAATCTTCTGTGACGGACCCACATGCATTCTAAACGAGATTACGGCCGGATCTCTTCGAAGTAAATAGATATTTTTCTCATTTGTGTTCAGGAGGCTGTTTGTTCTTCATCCGAGGGAAATTTGAGAGCATGCTCTTAAACGCAGACGTAATTTAGCGTCTATTTTCATGTACGAAGACCTTTGACCTGCAGCATAAAATGGGTCGATAAGATTTTTTTTAATGCGCTGCATGTATTAAATTGATCAAAAGTCATTTAATAACGTTGCAAATAAAAATAATCAGATGCTGAAAATGCTGCTGCAATTATGGTTTGACATATTACAATTATTTTAAATTGCAGTAATAGTTTTATTTTTCACATATACTGCGAAACCAAACATATATCATATAAACAACATCACAAACGTGTTTTTTGCTTTTGTTAAATATTTTTTTTTCTTATTTAACTGCTATTTGGGTAAGAAAAAAAATATATTTTTCTCTCTGAATTTTTTTCTCATTTCTTGTTTCATGCTTAAACTCACCTAATTTTGATAATATTTCAAAAACCAGAATTATATATTATATATTTTATATTTCACATTCCAAATAAGTGCCTTATTGTTAAAGAAAAATTAACAAAAGAAAGAAAAAAGCTATTAAAAATGGATCTGTTTGGCTGCCTTGATTATTAATAAAAAATAATATCAAATCCAGAAATCTAAAATGTACGTTCTTGCACTTATTTTGCATCAAGAGAGGGTAGATGCTCAAAAGGTTTCTTCATCAGTTCAATGTTTTCTAGATGTAGAACGAGTCGACTTTAAATGAACTAAGGTGCATTTTTACCCAGCCGTATGAAATACCCTTTACGATGAGACACATCTAATAATTCAATCATTTGTTCTGTATTTCTGATTAAATAAATGCATGCCTGGTGAGCAGAAGAGACTTCTTTCAAAAGCATGAAAACGTATGCCAGTTATGCAAGATTCATGCAAACGGCCGAATCTGTGTGGAAGTCAGCATTTCTTGATCGGGATATCTGAGCTGTGGGCTGAGAGAGATGAAATCAGACAGCCAGACAGAGCGGATCGGCGCGGGTTGTATTATTTGATCTTGTCCTGCAGGTATCAGGATTTTAATGCACCGCAGGCCGGGAACGACTCGACTGAGATCTCTGCAGGAACTGGAGGCCAAATTAGAGACCAGAACAAAGAGATTGAAGGGTGGATGTGAGCTTTGTGATTTAGGTGCGATATAACCAGAGCCTCAACCGGGACAGAGGACAGCAGAGGATCTGTTTCTCAATATATCAAGGGTCGTGAAGAGACCAATCGTGGTTAATGGAGGTCCATAGATCATTTAGGATCATTCGGTGACGGCGGTTTGATCTGTGACTACAGGGCTGTCGAGAGCTGCTTACTAGGTCTTTCAATGATTCATTTAGTTCTTTGTAATGATTCAAAAGGAGCGCTTTTCTCAAATAATCTGCTGGTGTTTCCAGCGAAGCCGCTGTCTCCAGTGTTTTTATTGAATGCAATGTCTGTCCAAACCCGTTTGATTTTCATTTATTTATTCATTCGTTTATTTTCCTGTAGAACAAAAACGAATCGCAAAAAATAGACCTCGTATTTTCGAATATGTACAAATGTCTAAAGGTTGAAGATTTAGCATAAAAGCCATGAGCGTAATACTGCTTTAAAATCCCAGAAAAATATGTAAAGATTTTCTCTTTAGTTTAATTGCGTTTTAGTTTTTGTTTATCTGAGCAAAAAATAAATATCGTACATTTCCCCCTAATTTACAGAAGATGCGGACTTAAATGTCATTCAGTGCAATAATCCTGTCAGACAAAAATATAATTATGACACATTAAAAAATGAATTACTCTAACGCCAAATACTAATTATCTCTACTTTAAAAAAAATTTTTATTCATGTTTTGTACTCATTTTTTACTTTTACTCGTTACTCATGAACTGGTTTGAATTTGTAATTACATTTTGTGTTACACTGACATTTTATTCTCCAAAAACGTTAAAAGAAAACAATTTACTTCTATTTAATTTGCTTTCTATGGAAATCCCTTTCGCTGTGAAATTGCATAACAAAAGTCTTATTTAACTGCTATTTGGGTGATAAATGATAAATTAGTTTTCCCTTTGAATTTATTTTGTTATTTTCTATAGATATCTGTTTCTTGTTTCATGCTTAAGCTCACCTAATTTTGATTCATATTTCAAAAACCAGAATTATGTATTATATATTTAATATTTCACGTTCCAAATAAGTGCGCATTATTTTAAGACTGTTTAGGTATTTGTACTGGAAATTATTGGTAAATCACAATCTTTTTTTTTGCTTTCTATTGAAGGTCAACGAGGTTTAAAAGAACTTTGGACCCCATTTATTTTAACCGTATTTACAAAATAAACCACCACACAGTTATTATTATTATAGTGATACTGTTGATACTAGGATGATTTATCTGTGTTTTACATATGCAACATGCAGTTAAAGAAAAACATGATCAAAGCTGATCTCGAAGAAATCCTCATCCTTTCGTCTTGAGGTTGTAGCGAGCTTCTCTTTCCTAATCAGAAAAACACAGAAGCTGATGTCTGATGTGTCTGAATGAACCCAAGAGAGGAGCCTAAACCCTTTCAGCTGAGCTAATAGGACGAGTTCAACCAAAAAAACCTGCTGCGATTTGCTAATAGTTGCATGATAAGCGGAACAAATGATAAGTGACTACAAAAAAGTGGTTTTATTTCTTCTAGAGCAGTTTAACTGGTCCAGATCAGGCAATATGTGAGATCTTTTAAGCGGCGTACAGATTCATTCAGGACAGGAGATGCTGTGAAAAGCAGGGGTTTGAAAACTTTTGAAAAGAAATCGACGCTCAAAACCACTGGCGGAAGGTACAGTGCATTACATCTGTTCTGCTCTAAGAAAGAAATTAAAGTGCTATCTCAAAAAACCAAGACCAATTAGAGGCGCTGCGAGCCACGTAAGGGTCGGTGGGTCTGACACCTCATTAAACATCTGAAGCCTGAAGGCCTGGATTGTTTGCCGTTTATTTCAAGTTCAATAAAGCGCTGTACCTTGAAAGAGCGGGGTAATGCAGGAAGAACGAAAGTGAGTCGCTTTCAGACGAACAGGACGCCGCTGTTCTGCTTTAATGAATCAAGACGAACCCTTAAACGTTTTAACAAGACGTGACAACCGCCGTGAAATATTCAAACGCACGATACAGTGCATGCCACGCTTTCAAAGACGGCCGTTCGTGGAAAGACACCGGAGCTCTTAATGCTCGCAAGAGAACTTTAATGCAAAATAAATATTGAAATATAGATAGTGTTTTTCCTCGCCGTCGCCGTCGTACAGCATGGCCTTAAAACGTCAGAGCGGAGGCTGTGATGTTCTCCACAGGGCTCCGTGTTCAGACGTGTCCTTCTGAAACGTGAACATGATCATCCATCATGCCACACGCAGCAGGCGGTTCAAGGCTTTTGAGCCCAGCTGAACTAGAAACTTAAATCTCCTTTAGAGGACATCCTCAATGCATTAAAGTTAAAATGATGTTTTATTTGAATAATGCAAAAGGTTTTGCTTTAGTGCAAGGATGTTTTATCAGAGAGTTATGGAGATATGGATAATTGAAAATCGGTAACACTGTTACACCGAGTCTGTTACACAGATTGCGCTTAAATACATGCAACACCTTTCTAATTACATTAAAATTGCATAATATTACACAGGAATAAGCTACTTAAAATGAAGTGTATCAAGTTTGTACTTGTATCTGTGTAACAGACTCGGTCTGTAACATATGTGTAACAGCAGCTGCATGTTACATCTAATCTAAAATAAAATTACAGGCTCCATAACTTAGTTTCGTGAGAAGTGCGTTTTATTTCATGCAAGTACAATGGCTACAACTAAACACCTAATCAAATAATTAATTTAAATAAAGTGTTACCTAAAAGTGATTATTTGTGCAACTTTCGGAGTTAAAGTGAAGTCTCCGGGATCCAGAAAGACTGAAATCTGAAAGCGTCGGCGAAGAGCTTTCCAGCCCCGCACGCTCTAGTTCATCCGAGCAGACTAAAGAATCAACAAAGCGGATGGGAGAATAAAAATAGAAAAAAATGCAGCAATTAAGGCAAGCTAGAAA
>NC_056704.1:424121-486621 GCF_018831695.1 Puntigrus tetrazona | reverse complement strand
CCGGGGCCGACAGCATTGGGGGGATCAGCACCGGGACACTGGGGACGTCTATGTCCATGGGCATGGGTCTCGGAGTGGGACGGACCGCCATGATCACCAGCGGATCCGCAACTATATCAGGTATGAAATGAAGCACTGTCTTCAGAAACCTTCGTGAAAAGTGCAGCTAAATATCACACAAGTACATGCAAATTTGCATAATAAAACAAAACTCATCTTACTTTACAAATGGTTTCTCATCTTTTAAGCAAACATTTAATGATGTTTATGTTTAAAACAAACAAATGTTTTTTAGTACTGGGCAATGATTAATTTAATCCAAAATAAAAGTTTTTGTGGACATAATATATGTGTGTGTATACTATATGTATATGTTTTCAGAATCTTTCCTGTTTGACCCTCCTGCTCTTTTTCCATCCAGGAGCAGGAAAGATGAACCGGTTGCCTCCTAACCTCCTGGACCAGTTCGAGAAACAGCTTCCGGGTCAACCGGACGGCTTCAGCACGTTGCAGTTCCATCGAAGCACCGCGGTGACGACGACCAAACAGCAGCAACAGCAGCGCACCGACAGCCCGGGAAAAATACGCTACCTAGTTCACTCTGTCCAGAAACTGTTCGCCAAATCCCAGTCGCTGGAAAACTCCGCCATCAAGGGAAACATGAACGGCCGGAACAGCCGATCGTCGAGCAGCGATGACAAACACCATCGGAGCAAAAGCAAAGACCGAGCGAAGAGCGAAGGGACGGCCAAACGGAGGCCACGGTCCAACATGTCCGGATACTGGAGCTCTGACGATTTGGACAGTGATATTAGCAACTATAGGAACCCGATGGCCATGATGACTTTGGGTCGGCCAGCGGTGGGATCCGGACCGGGGCCGGACGGACAGGTGGCATCCAGGTACTTCATGCAGGGCTACAGCACCATGAGCGAGCACACGCTCAAATCCTCGAAGAGTAACAGTGACCTGAAGCACCAGGGGCTCCCTGCACTCCCGGGGCCAGGCGGCGGTGGCATCGGAGGAGGCCGAGGGCCGATGTTTGACGGGAACTTTAGTAAAGGAGGACCCTGGTCCACGCTTACGTTAGGACCCACCAGACAGGTGTGCCAGAAGGGCTCGGCCACGCTGGACCGCACCCTGCTGAAGTCCAAATCTGTCCAGCAGGATCTGGGCTGCCACTTCCTGCAGGTGCGCGGGAGGGTGAGTGCATGAATCACACGTCTGCTGCTGGAAACATACCTCAGTGCATCTGTGCTAGTTCTTCTTCTGAATGACTTTGCACTCTTTTAAACCGCAGTCGTGACTCTTGTTGTAGTCTCCGTTATCTGTGACTAAGGGTATAAATCGATTTATCGAACGCATCGCAATTCTCTCTGGAATCGACGCTGAGCTTAGTTTCAACATGAGATGGCAATTTATGCTTTAAAAGCAGTTTGCTTTCTGTTCCTTACACACACACTCCACTGAAACCTAAAATAATCATTCATAAAGTTCCAAAAGGTTTGAAGCGAATTGCAAGCGTGTTCACAATGGGATGTGTTTACATTAATCTTGCATCGTAAAAACAGACATGACGTGTGGTGCAAGTACATTTAACCACTCGGTTGAATGCATAAGCGGTCTTCTGCTTGAGCATTTGAGTGTGCAGTTAAAAACTAGAATACAGCGCCACCTGCTGTTTAAAATTGAAAGTTTAAAATCGATTAAAGAAAGAATTGCAATGCATTAGGAAAATGAAAGAATCGTTCGATTAATCGATTTATTGTTACAACCCAATCTGTGGCCCTGGAGTACAAAAGGGTATATTTGTAGCAAAATCCAACAATACGTTCAAATATATTAAAACTTAGTTTATGAGTAATAATATACTTTAATAAAAAATGTATTTGGATAACTTTAAAGTTTAAGTTTCTAGGTATTTTTATAAACCGTACATAAATAGAAAGCTTATTTATTTATGTTTAAAAAAAACTGACGCTTATGACTGGTTTTGTACTCCAGGGTCACATTTTTTTGTTGTTCTGTCTCTTTACTTTTGGAACAACCAGTTATTTCAAAAATCAAATCAGTGCACATAAACAAAGTGTGTGTGGTTACTATCAGTATACAAATACTATACTGGCAATGAAACTTGCATCACACATGCTGTATGTAGACCTTCACACCTGGGTCTATAGTGACTTATTTTGTTCTAGATTACATCACATCAGTTTTTCAGTTATCTTGAAATGTATCTGGGCCTTTAAGCCTTGTTTAAACTGTCACTCTAAATCTGTGCTAAAACAACAAAAAATCCCAACAGCCTTAAAGGATAATAAATGTCAATGTTTTAAATATATTGCAGCACTTTAAGTGTTTCTGCAGTGTTTCGCCGAACTGTTCAATGACTGAAACATGACCGCGGAAGCTTAATATAGATTGCAAATGGCCAAAACCTAAATTTTATTCCTTTGTTTTATTGTTTTGATGGGTGATCTAAATATTTGCGACTGTTTGCCACAGATCTACGTATGTTTTACCCTCCAGGTCTTCGAATTGGTCACGTGACTGAAAACTGGTTGCTGTCACTGTGAAAATCGCTTTATTTATAAGCGTGTGGTGTGTAAATCAGAGTGCCGTGAATGTGCATCTGCAGTGTTTGTCTGGTGTCTGTTCAGATGCCCTCCACTGGTGACTGGACGGGGACTCTGGGCCGAAGCGGGCCCATGGGCGAGATCCCTTGTAGACGGATGCGTAGCGGCAGTTACGTCAAAGCCATGGGCGACCTCGAGGACAGCGACGACTCCGACGGGAGTCCCAAACCCTCGCCCAAGAGCGCCGCTCGGAGACAGAGCTACTTACGCGCAACACAGCAATCACTAAGTGACCAGTTCCCCTCAAGAAAGTAAGTCAACACATATGATACTTACATACACGCAGACGCTTTTACAAAAACTGTTCGGCAGCTGCGGTTGCCAGAATCATTTTGTAAAAATACGGTAAAAAATGTCAAAACATTTATGGCCGAAAACTGTACATTTTACAGCATAAAAGTGTAGCTTACAAACAGGAAAAATGTTATATAATCCAGTAAATTCAACAATGCACAATGCTATTGAAATGAAGAAGAAAGTATATGCTAATGCAGACACAAAACAACACACGTGACACTTAAGTAATGCAATAAACATCCATTACGCAACAGAAGATGTAACATAAGGCCCAAATGAACATAACCGATAACAAAAGCCTGTTGAAAAACGTGATTTTTGAGCAAAATACCTTCAAATGTGGAGTGTCACGCAGGGAATTCTGGGAAAATCATTTTCACAGTTTTTGACTATAAATCGTACAATGATTTGTTCTATTTACTTCTAAAAACTGTAAAATTAAAAACATTAAATGTATGTATTAGATGATTTACGGTATTTCCCTGTATATAATACAGGAACTTACTGTTAACCTATGAACGGTTGTTTACGAGATTTTACAGTTAAGATTGCACTTTTTTCACAGTGCATTTTATATTTCTGTTCATTATTAAAACCAAACTGTATATTAGGGCACAAACACAGAAACCCGCTCTGGTGGTCTGTCACGCCGCCAGAGACCCCGTCTGAGGTGTGAGCTCTGTTAGTCCATGCCTTCTGGATCGGGATGAGTTTATCGGTGTTGATTCTCTCTCATACATGCATCCGAATCCAGCTGTGCTCATTCATCTGCTAGATTAAGCACAGCTGGTCTTTCTCCCCTGCATATGCTGAGCCTCGCACAACCTTTCTTCTACTCACGTGTAAAGAAAACACACCTTTTACGTCAAAATTATTAATTTAAATGTAAGTACATAGTAGTTAAGGCCACCTAATATAATATATAATATTATAATAGAATATATTGTGAATTCTTACTTAACAAATAGGCCTAATTTATTTTATTTTTATTTATTTATTTATTTATTTTTTATATTGTTCTTATGGATTTGTAAAGAAATATGGACATGTTCTATTCAGACTGACCCTAACACCTTCCTCTCCTAACCCTGATTATTTAGACTATGTTCACAATGGTATACGAGTTAATTGCTTAATCTTTTAATTAATATTAATATGTATCAATAGTAAATGACCTAAGTGAAATAAAAATAAATATGCTAAAATGTATTTGAAATACATTTATTTTATGCTAAATATATACATTTTCATATTTTGTTATTATTGTACTTTTAGTGTACTAAACTGGCATGCTTAAAGGCTAATTGTGGACTTCAGTTGTGCAGAAACTAATACTTTAAGTGCACTTTAAATATCTTGATACTGCAGATACTACAATCCTCATCAATAGCGACACCAAAACACATTTTATGCTTAAGTAGTGCTCCAAATAAAGTTTAATTGTCATTTGTGCATCGGTAAGCCTCGAGCAATATGTTAATAGATTTTAACGATACTCAGTATGAAAGAAATGTATTTTAAGTGCAGTAGTAGGGATTTCATTTGCATGTTATGCACACTTCCTATGTTAAAGCAGTGTGTTAGTATGCTGTTCTGAACATAGCGTTAGCCTCGTGGTTTTCGACTCAAACGCCTCGGTTGGAAGCCCCGCCTCTTGAGTTTTAAGCACCTCCCTCTTTCTGCCCGTCTCACCTGTAACCCTGCCTCTCTCCAGCCGTCTGCTGGACTACTCGATGCTGCAGGGGGACCTGGAGGCTCTCTGGTCCCCCCTCCACAGCATCAGCACCCTGCAGCAGATCGGACGCTCTGTCAGGTCAGTGCAGTGAGGAGACCGGCCGCCTGTCAGCTCCTCACTGACCGCACTAAGGAGTCGTCGCACCTCAGCTCCTCTCAAATTAGGAGTGCTGATTTTATTATTGGCCGTGCAACAGTTCTCCTACTCTGAGATGTTCAGTCTGAGGCGGCTTTCTCCACACGCCACAGATCTGACGTTTGCGCCGTTGCAGACAAGCGGATTGTGATTGGAGAGAGAAAGCCTCCTCGGCGCTTGTAACGCTCACCCTAACCGCTATAAGAGCTCTGATTGGACACTGAATGGAAACGGTACTGTGCTGATTGGTCATTAGCTGCTGCTTCAGTCTGATTGGACAGTCGAACTGTTTGAAGAGATTGTGTTTTTTATTTTAGAGCAGCATTTTTTTTTTACCATTTCCATTTGCTTTTCGTGTGTAGTAGACCAGGGGTTTTCAATCTTATAAATGCCACGGACACCCAAACATGATCAAAATATAAAAGACAGCTTTATGTAAAGACCCAATTTATACTGTGAACAATTTATATCATAATCGTAATCATTTTTTTCTCATTATAGTGTTGTCCATAATTTATCCATTTGCTTTATTTTAATCTAATTTCATTAAATCTCATTTGTATTTGAATGTTTGTATTTGATTTCCTTTATTTGCATTTTATTTTTTATTCATTTTAATCATTTCAACTTTTATTGTGTATATTTGCATTTAAAAATATAGTAATATTTTCTGTTTATTTTTACACCACTTTCTCTTTTATTTATTTCTCATGCTTAATATTTTTTATTTTAATTTTGCCTAAATATTAGATTTTTTTTAAATCATTGATTAATTAAAACTAATTGAATTGGTTTATTTTCATCTTATTTTGTGTCATTTGTATCTTGCATTTATGTTTATTTTATTTAGTTTATCTTTTATTCCATTTACTTCTATTTATTTATTCGTACACTTTCTTTTTTCTTTTTTTTTTTACCTAACATTTTCACCGACCCCCCAGCACTCCCTTGTGGCCCCTGGGGGCCCCGGTTTGAAAACCCCTGCAGTAGTCTATAGAGCTCCTGATCTGCCTGCGGCCCTTCTCTCATCTCTTCCGCCTCTTGTCTTCTCTCTGTGACCCGGTCCCTTTCCTGTCCTCAGCTGTCTTCCTTCTCTGCGAGAGTTCTCTGGGAATCGCAGCCTGGATAACCTGGACTGCATCGGAGGCAGTTCTCCGTTCCCAAACTGGGACGATGATGACTTCAGTCAGGGCTGCAGCACGCTGGGACGAGGCAGCTGCATCAGTCAGGTCAGGCCGATGGATGACGATGCATAACATGCATTAAATATAATGACATAGTCTTTGGGCAGATTTATCAGTGTGTCACTCGTGACCTTTGAGATTGTACACATGATCCATTATAGCTTGGATAAACGCATCAGCTCACTGACACACATGCACACACACACACGCACACACATCCAAATACAGTAGCTGCAATGCATTAAGCATGCATGCATGCTTTGCTCAGTTTGCATGTTTTCAGTATGCATAAATGCATTAATGTTTTTTTTTTCATAAATACATATTATCTGTTTTGATATATGAATGCGATATGTGAATGCAAAAGACTTTCCAGCTTTTATTTATTTATTTTTTCATGAAAATGCAAATTACCCCGGTGGCCTAAAGGTTGGAATAATTAAAATGTTTTTGAAGAAAGACTTTTTTTTTTGCTTACCAAGGCTGCATAAAAACAGTACAATTATGAAATATCGCATACTTGCTGAAAAATAGTATTCATTCCTTTTCTTTCTTTTGAAATGTAGTGCATCACGGTTTCTATAAAAATATCAGCCAGCACAACTGCTTTCAATCAATAATAACCCATCATGAGCAGAAAATCAGAATGACTTCTGAAGGATCGCGTGACACTGAAGACCGGAGTAACGATGCTGAAAGTTCGGCTTTGATCATAGCAATAAATTACTTTTGAACATGTATTCCCATGAAAGATGGTTCATCGAAATCGTAAAAATATTTCGCAATTTTTACTGTGTTTTTGATTAAATAAATGCATCTTGGGCGAGCCGGCAATGTCATCCTGTACGCATCAGCCGTCTCTGTGTCAGCAGGTGCGAGACATGGAGTTGAGCCAGCATTACGGAGACGAGCTGGACGACATGCATCTTCACTCGCGCTGCAGCGAGCCTCCCGACATGCCCATGCCCACGTGCTTCCGCTCACGCAGCCATAGTTACCTTCGTGCCATCCAGGCCGGCTGTTCTCAAGACGACGACACGGCCTCCATGGATTCTGATTCCCCGCCTCCCACGACCACCACCACCGTCCGCACCTACAGCAACAGCACCGGTGAGTGTCTAAAGGAGTATAAAGGAGTCGTGCTGTTGATCTAACGACACAGACATTCTATTTTTATTATTTACATGCCCAGCGTTTATTAGTTAATGCTAATTCCCTTTCACTCAGATAAATATATCTAATATATCAATAAATAAAGAGTTCATTTATTTGTTCGTTAATCTCTAAACTGTATACTGTAGATCACACACACAAAAAAAAAAGAAATAATTTCCTGTTGCCCAGGATACAGGAAACACTGAACAACACCTTTTGTGACAACTTGCCCCCGCAGCGGATTATGGTTGTAGTGTAAGTTAGAACCTCATAATGAAACCCTTTTTAATAATAGAATAACAAAAAGGCTTCTCTCTCTAGGTTTGCTAATGTGAAGGGTTGATGTATAAAAAGCTTTATGCATCATTTAAATCAAATTCAGAGAAAATGGTTTTAGCATTATTATTAAGAGCTGTTGCTTATTGTTACACTTTTGTTGATTTTAAATGAATAAGTTGCTTTGCATAAAAGCGTCTGTTAAATTACTAAATATGAATTCTTATTTATTTAATTTATTTATTATTGTTTTGTTTTGTTTTTTACAACAGGCACTTCCTCCTACGACCCTTATAATTTATAAACGTAGCGCTTTTGAATTTTTCCTTTTTTTTCTGTTCTATTTTCCTATGTATTATTACATTTTATTGTTTTATTTTTATTTAAAATGTTACATTTCTGTGCATTATTTGACAAAAACGTAGTATTTTAGAGGTAGAGAGAGACCCGCCTCCTCTCCGTTTCATTCACGATCCCGAGAAGGGGGCGGGCCCTGGCGTTCGCGTCACGCGCTTAAGCGGGGCGGACCCAGCTGTCGGTTGTCCAATCGCATGCACGCAAAGCGGTGACGGGCGGCTCGCTTGTCCAGTAATATTTTCCGACGCGTTGTTTCTTTCAACAATACTCCGCTGCATGTCACGAAGGCGTTTCCACACGGTTCTTTCTTTCCGCGACGTGGACGCTCTCGTGATGATGGTGATGATGGTGATGATGTTATGTTAATATAAACCTCAGTATATGAGCGAAACAGCGACGAGCCGAGAGTCATTTCCAGCACGAGAGCAGGTGAGAATCAGATACTTCTGTTCATGTGATGCGGACCGACATTAACACCCGTTTATCATTTATACACTTAAACATGTGCATCTTGTTTTACAGTTGCGTTCTTTAAGAGGGCAAACGTCTTTTTAAAAGATATTGCGAGTCCAGTTATTGCATTCATTGGTTATAATAATAATAATGAATTATAATATTTTGTCTTGTGGGTGTATAATGGGTTATTTTTGGAGATATTATACAAGATTTATTTTTTATACATTATTTTTAAGACAGTTAATGTATGACACACACACACACACACACAATTGTTCACCCTCATTCTTACACACACCCTATAAATGCAGTTCAATGCTCCCTAAACAGTTGTCATGTCAGTTTTCAAGGGGAAGTATCATCTTTAATGGGACAGAAGACTTCTGTAGAGCGGTTGAACTTGACCGCCCTGTCAGACAGGAGCCTTCGATGTGTTTATGATTACACCACAGAGAGGTTTTACGTTACACGCACGGCTCTTGTTAAAGGTGTCACTTTGCCTTTAATTGCTGTGCATTGCTCATTCATTCACTCCATAGCAGGCCTTGGAGGAAATTATAGTTCGTGTGTTTGTCTGATGGAGAGCCTTCTGTTGTTTTATACTTCTTTGACTTGTGGGCATCTCTCGTTCCTGTAAGTGGTCTCTTGTGTGATGCTTTGTGCTGTGCTTCCGGAAGTGCTGTATTGAGCGACAAAAGAGTGAGTTTTGTCAGTGCACTGGGATAAATGGTCGGCCAACTCCCAGGATGTTTGTACTGAAACAATGAAACAATGCATCTAGTTTTTTCCACAATGACCGACTTCCACGGAGCGTATTTCACCTGAATCATGGCACGGAGCTAAAAATGCCCATTCGTGGAAATCGATAGATAGGGTTGAGATTCCCGTGAGGCTTTTTACATTTAGCTACCAAGACTTCTTCCTGCACTTACGGGTAAGTTTTTCGTGCAACTGCTCAATTATTTATCGGCTTCTCCATCTAAGCTCAAAGCTCTTGTGCCGGAGAGCCTTATGCAGCATTAATGTCATATATGCCTTATGGTTTCTAAATGAATGTGTCTGTAGATATGACTTCAGGTGGTCATCTTTGTGTTAAATCCATCCCCTTGACTCTAAGCACACAAAAGCCGCTCGATCTGATTGTTGACGACTTCAAAACGGTGGATATAGTACGATCTCCTCTTATGGCTTTGTTCGCATGGCTGCTGTTGCTATAGTTCTTCTCTTTTGGGGTTTTACGGCGTTTAAACATCAGCAGTGTTTAGAAGTCGCTGACGCAGCGGCTGATGCCGTTTCTTGGAAAGAGTCTCAAGAAGCGCTGGGAGGAAAATAAGCTCATTTTAAGGAGTAGTTCACCGCAAAATGAAAATTCTGTCATTATTTGCTCATCCTCGTGACCTTCTGAATCCAGAAAGGATCTTCACAGCGGCCTTTGTAAAAAATAAACTTTTCGTTTTTAGAGGAGTTAAAGCTTTAAAGGGATAGTTCACCCAAAAAATTGAAAGTTCTTTCATCATGCACTCGCAATAAAGAGTTTAATTTTTCTGCTAAACATAAAAGAAGATGGCAGCTGTTAATTATCATGGTACAGAAATGTTATGGTAGTCAAGAAGTAAATTTATACTGGTTTGAATTTTGCTTGAACTATCCCTTTAACCCCTCGTACTCTTTCAGTCACAGTATTTTACTAATATTTTATAGGCGACTGTGGGTTTTGAAGCCGTTTCTGAGGTGAGGAACACAGATGAACCGTCAGCAGCAGAAAGGCCTGTAATTAGGGCTTTTATTAGTTATGCAACCTTCATCACACCCAGAATTAGTGAACTAACTAACACACCCATGCCCTAGAATGTCAAACTTAATCTGAGATTTCTCAGCTCAGAAGGTTTGGGATTTCCGTCTGCTCGTTTTTACTTCAGTTATTGGTAACCTGAAGGAGGTTATAAATGTTTTACGAAAGAGTTTTAGACCACAGAAAGCTGGATGAAGGGCTGTACCTTTCACTGCCGCTTATTTGATTAGTTCAAATTCTTGTCTGGATTATGGGAATAATTGCATTTAATGTGCACTGTGTTTATAAAGCTTAGTCTTCATCTTCGATGCGTTGCATCTCAACATATTTAATGAAAATCTAACCAAATGATGATTTTTTCCTTACTAGAAATGTTTGGCTGTTCCACATATTAACTTACAAGGCTTTATCTGCTCAATACTTCCAAGACTAGATTTGTGTTATCTGGGCAAGACACAAGTCTGATGTTTTATCGTGCATTATGCCAAATAATATCTTTACCATGCTAAGTGTTCTAATGGTTTTGTTCGTCATGCATGGGAAAGTTTCCGTATTTTGCATATTTCCCACACTAAAGGCCAAATCCACATAATGACCCACTCCTTACGGATTGCAGCGGCGTTGGTCACCGCGTCGCTCCGATTTAGAGCTCATATTCCACCGAAAGTCGGTTCCACTCGAGTAAGCAACTAAAACAATGACCCTGATTGTCATTCGGTTGCATTTATTCCGCATTAAGCTTCTTATTTCCGTCTTACGGGATCTGTGTCGTCTGCTGTATTATTAGTAAGGATTTTTCCCGATTATTTCCAAAGAACGGTAAAAGCATCTAGACCGTTATAACAAGCTCGTTTTGGAGAGGAATAGATGTCATAATGCATTACGGAATGCTTTTTCTGCTAATAAAGACGGTGTTTGATCTAGTTTCATTGTGAGTGAACTGAGCTACGTCATCTTCTAAAGTCTTTCTGATGTGGCGTTTTGTTTGCGTTGAGCAAACCTCTGCGGCTGTACGGGTTATCAATGCCGAGATTCTGCATTAGCGGCGAATGCGTGTTACCACAATACACCTGGCCTGTCGGAAAGGTCAAGATCCTTCGATGTGAATTAACGGCGAATCAGATTTTCGTAAGATCCCGCATATTGAAAATCCACGCAGAATCAGATGAGAAAGGCTCTATGGTAAAATCATACGAAGCCTCGTTATCGTAACCGTGAGGTCACGTGACCGCCCCGAACGCGACCTCTCCAACAATAGGCTCCGTGTAGAGCTGGAATGTGACCGAGAGGAATTCTGCAGCATGTGTGTCACAGACATGATTGGTGTCTGGTCTCCTGGCGCTGCGCAACAGTACGAGTCGTACGGATACCGGCTTCATCTGATTCACTTTGACAGGATTTATGTAATTACAGGATGACTAACATGAGCTGTTCGCATCCTCGGACTCGTTTCTATGGCGATGTTCATCATAACACTAAAATGAGTCATGCTTGGCTTTATTGATGAAGGCTGAACACTTAATCGCTCGTTAATAGATGCATATAGATCATTCATGTCACGATAGTTGAGCATTTTGAAAAAAAAGCGAAACAAAAAAACGTCATTAATGCACTTGAATGTTTTATTTTTTGTTGTCGTCATTATTCTCGTCGTTTTATACGTGATATAGTGTCTTTACTTGATGCAAAAAACTATTTCAGTATTTTGAAATATTGTGATTTTACAGATAAGATATGACTCGAGCTGCATTTTAAGCCTAAATAGTTCTTGGAGACATTTGGTGACAAATGCATGGGTATTTCTTTTTTACATTTAACTTTTCAAAATAATTTATTACACTTTAAAAGTATGACAAATGTGTATTTAATATAATAAACGTAATAGACGTTCTAATTGAAAACTACCATCGTAGAGAGCTTTCCATCCAAAGTTTAAAGTGATTTCTACTTAATGTACTTAAGCAAAGTAGTGCTTTGCTTCTGGAATAACAAGCATTAGGACTTCTAGAACAACGCGAGCCTTTTGAGCATTAACAAGACCAGCTTCAGAGCGTTTCCTCACAGCTCAGTAAACGTCTCGTTTCATTCACAATGCGTTTTAGTTGCAATAAGAGAGCCTCAGCTCTTCAGAAACCTGGGATTTCTAGCCTAATGAATGATTTATACGCAGAAGCGTCTTCCCACAGGCTTTCTGAGACGCTGACACAGACATTACAGCAGCTGCTCCAAGCAGACCCGTAAAAATAAACCAGCTGCGACTAACGCGGATTTCATAATGGCCCTCTTACTGTTGAATTCCAGCGAACGAAACCTTTCCGAGCCGCACTTTCAGACGGTCTGCGAACGCTGAAGAGAACGAAGGGTTATGGCGATCACGGGCACACCTGCACGATAAAGTCATCATTAGTCAGACTCACACACACCACACCAGTGTTGACTCAGATAATGGCACGGCCGCTTGACTATTTAGGACGTGGAGGCGACGCTATAAAGAGAGTTTTAGATGTGAACGAACACTTCTGAATTTGAAATTTGGTACAGTTTGTCTCTAAAGGCTTAAAAGCACATTCAAAGCGCTTATGGGTGAAACGAGTGAAAACATCCTGGAAAGTTGGTCTTTTCGTGTTTGTCTGAATGAAAATGTAAATTAAATTCTTACAAACACTGCTTTAAACGAAATCCGCCGAGGCGTCTGTGAAATTGAATCATTGAGCGAATCGTTTGGGAGCCGTTCAGCCAAAAAGGTACAAATAAATGCTTATTATAAGAAAACGGAAGTGTTTTTGGACTCTCAAAATCAAAATATCAACTTTTCATGTCCCTTAAAAGGGGAGGAATCGATGCTGTTGTAACGTCTGGATGACAGAGATCTTTTAAAACCGAGAAATAATCTGATATCGAGTAAGTTTGAGGATTGCAGCTCTTGATTATTAATGCACACAAACAGATATTTGTCGGTGGCCTTTAGCTAGTCGTGTTACTTTCCCGCCTTAATCACAAACACGCATCTACCAATCAATGTTTGCAGAAGATCTTCACCTGACGATTAACGAATACGTGAGAAAACACGTCTGTCACTTGCTTTTTGCTTGTCGTCAAATGGTGCTGAACGTTTGCGCTGCTCTCTATCCTAAATAGTATTCAAAATTAGAGCAACCCATTTTACTTCTGATCCGTGCCAGTTCAGAGCGAAACGGGAAAATCAGTGAGGAATTATTAGAAATTAGTTTCATTGGGAGATGATGACCGTGAGCCAGGATGCACATGCATCGATGTCCACATTTGGTTCAAATCATCCAATAATATATCGAAATATATCTACTTAATAATCAAGATGACCTCAGCAAACGACTAGTCAACCATCTTCCCCTTTCAGAAATTGCTGACTCATCGGTTTTAACGTGAACGCACACATGTAGATCAGCTGCTGTCCGAATGTTTGCAAATGTCTTTAAGAGTTTGCTCTTGTGAGAGTCTTACGAGAGCTCATTTAACATGAACAGCTGAGCCGAGTCTCTTTGGAGTCTGCATGCATTTATCACTTTTAGCAGAGGAACTTTTTAACGTGTAGTTTCTGCATAATGTTTGATTACGAAGCGTATGCACGCAGCTCTGACGCTCAGATTTACGACACACACAGGATTCCTGTGGGCTGCTCGTGTTTGCCATCATTTCCGTCTGCCAACTCCACCCGAGCGCTGCTGCGTCGCTGTGAACACACACACACACACACACACACGCACACACGCTGGGCTTAAAATGGGCATATATCGGTCAAAATAAAATCTAAAAGGGTTTGAGTGATCCATAATCAGTATCTAAAGTGGCTGTGTAAATGGTGACGGGATGCAACGGGGTGACAAGGTTTGATATGATGAAGTATTACTGAAGCTTGCCTACACTGTAAAAAAAAAAAAAAAAACATTATGGGAAAAAATAATTCTACCATAAAAAATACAGTAACAACATTTTAGGTTTTATGGTTTTAACTTTGAAATACACTGATAAACACCAAATGCAGGTAATCAAAGCCCATCACAAGCAGCTTTTAAATAGTAACATAAATATATATATATACACACACACACAAACACTAAACACCATCATGATGAGACCTATTAAACTAAATATGCAATAAACATTCATTTAAGTTTCAGTTTTTTTTCCTGTTAAAATACTTTACATTGTACTTTACACATAGTATGTACTTTTTCTGTGCAGCAATTGCATTTAACATCATTTTTTCCCCAACGCTGATAAAATCAATTGCCAGTTGCAGCCCATTTTCTAATTTGTGTCAGTTCAGAGTGAAATGATTAGAAATTGCTTCCTGATGTAGATGTCTGCATATTACGCATTTGACGGACTGCTTTCTTTTTTTACTTTTTTGAAAGTCACTTAATGCATCTGCTAAATGCCTAAATGTACTCCACTTTATTTCTCTTTGTCTCATTTAAATCCCATTAAAATCTGCTGATAAAATCAATTACGCGAACAAATAAATGAACGAGGTCAAAAATGCAGCAGGATCTGTGTGCCAGATATTTAACGTGTTTGCGAATCTTATCTGTACGGCTCGGACTAATATTTTGTTATCTGATGCAGTGACTTTAAGAGATTTTTAGCGTGGCTTTGGAGCCCAGATATATTTGGGGGCCGCTGCGGGGCTGGAAAAACAACTGTGTTGTTGGAAAGAAAGGTCGCAGGCGGTGTTGATGTCAGAGTCACTGCCGTCATAAACACAGACAAAACACACACTGAGAGCTGTGAGGACAAAACTAAACTACGTCTGAGGATTATTGCTAGTTGCTAATAGTATATAGTGTATTCAATTAATATTATATGTAAAAATAAACACAACAGATTTCCTAAATGCACATACATTTTGCATTTGTGATTATTTGTTGCTCATTATTTATGTTATATGTTTATTGCTATGGTGTAATGATAATTTAGTTATTATTATGTTAAACAGAGCAGGGTTGTGCATATAAATTATGGGAAAAATAGTCCCAGATATCGGTGACTTGCATGCATTCATGCTTCTGAAGTGATGTCTTGTGTCGCTCTCTCTGTCTCTCTCTCTCTCTGTCTCTCTCTCTCTCTCTCTCTCTCTCTCTCTCTCTCTCTCTCTCTCTCTCTCTCTCTCTCTCTCTCTCTCTCTCTCTCTCTCTCTCTCTCTCTCTCTCTGTCTCTCTCTCTCTCTCTCTCTCTCTCTCTCTCTCTCTCTCTCTCTCTCTCTCTCTCTCTCTCTCTCTCTCTCTCTCTCTCTCTCTCTCTCTCTCTCTCTCTCTCTCTCTCTCTCTCTCTCTCTCTCTCTCTCTCTCTCTCTCTCTCTCTCTCTCTCTCTCTCTCTCTCTCTCTCTCTCTCTCTCTCTCTCTCTCTCTCTCTCTCTCTCTCTCTCTCTCTCTCTCTCTCTCTCTCTCTCTCTCTCTCTCTCTCTCTCTCTCTCTCTCTCTCTCTCTCTCTCTCTCTCTCTCTCTCTCTCTCTCTCTCTCTCTCTCTCTCTCTCTCTCTCTCTCTCTCTCTCTCTCTCTCTCTCTCTCTCTCTCTCTCTCTCTCTCTCTCTCTCTCTCTCTCTCTCTCTCTCTCTCTCTCTCTCTCTCTCTCTCTCTCTCTCTCTGTGTCTTCAGTCTCCACGTGTATGACCACCTGTAAGAAGGTGGCTCCGCCCCCCGTACCTCCTCGAACCACCTCCAAACCCTTCATCTCCGTCACCGTTCAGAGCAGCACCGAATCCGCTCAGGACTGCTACCCCGACCCTCACGACCGCAAGAGCGAGGCCAACAGCCAATCGGGGCGCAGCAACTCCTCCGACAGCCTCGACAGCCTAGCCAAAGGGTCGCGACCCCAGCTTCCCGTAGCTCCGCCCCGTGAACCCCAGATCCCGGCGGCCGTGGTCATCTCTCCCAGCCCGCTCCGAGAGTCCCATCATGAGCAGGTGAAGGGGGAGGCGCTCGCCGCGGACGAACCCCCCGCAGACCCCGTCCCGAGAAGAAAGCTCTCCTCCATCGGGATTCAAGTGAGTTCAGGTCTCCTGTAAAGGGCTCACATGTCCAATTCTGGTATTGGAATTATTTTATTTTATGTCATCAAAATGATATTTTGTGTATTTGGCTTAATGCAATCAGTTTAAGGTTCAAAAACACATTCGCATTCAGTACGTTGTCGCTTTTCTTAAATCCGTCGATGTTTACAAAGCTTATTGCTCTGAAATGCACGGTACGCTCTGATTGGCCAGCCGTCCCCATTGTGCCGTGATTGGCTGAATACCTCTTCCCTTGTAACTTCCCTTGCCATATTTGGAAACGCACAGCGTCTCCACGACAACAACACCACAGCAGAATAAAAGTCAAGGCCGTCTTTCTTTGCGTGAACATTTGGGGCGGCGTTATGCAGATTGTGTTTGAATGAGGCGTGGACGAGTCTTAACTTTTAAAAAGAATTATCTCTATGGGTTTTAGACCTTGATCTTTGTGACTATCTCATGCAGTATGTGCACGAAAGATAAAGGAAAACACGAAAGTTGGGTGCTGATGTTTGGCTGCTGTCTGTAGGTGGACTGTATTCAGGAAATCCAGGCTAAGGTCGAGACGCCGCCGCTGGCCAGGTTCCAGTCGATCGGTGTTCAAGTGGAGGACGGCTGGACGTGAGTTTCTTTCACTTCCTGTTTCTCGCTCACTGTATAATAAACAGAACTCAGCTGTAAACATGAACCAAGCTTGAACCAAGCCAATCGGTTTTGTTTTGGGCATACAGAACAAAAACTGTTTAAAACTGTAGAGAAATAATGCAAAGATTGCAATAACATTATTGTAATAATGCAACTTTTTAATAGATATGTACATATCAGTAAGGTCTTTTTTGCAAGAAAGTAATACTTTCGTTCACCAAGGAAGTGTGAAATTGACCAAAAACATCTATTTCAAATAATTGCAGGGCTTTTTTTTTTGCTTGCTATTCAACCAAAAAAAAATCCTAAAAGAAATGCATCTCTACACAAATGATAAACAATGGTTTTCAACAAGTTTTGCCATGACAGAAACTAATTACAATTTAAAATCTATTCATATTTCACAATATTACGGATTTTACTGTATGTTTTTAATCAAATAAATTAAGCCTTGGTGAGCAGATTTTATATATATATATATATATATATATATATATATATATATATATATATTTTTTTAATCTCAACTTTTAATGGTTATTATTTTGAAAAATATTAACTTCATTTCAGATTTTTTTTTATTGTTACATTTCATAAAATGTGTTTATTTTAAAAATTTGTTTTTCAAGTTAAAAGCCTTTTTTATATGAACAAATTAATTAATTGCTTCATTTTAAAGTGGCACTATCAGACGGAAAGCAAATGAGAATTTAAAGTAATGCTCTGTCCCACTTGATTAAACTCTGTCTCCTTGTATCTGATGTCAAACATGTCTGCACTCAGTTCATGCCGACGTCACTGGCCTGTGAAGATGCCAAGCTGCTCTCTCTCGATAGGGCACATACTGTCATGCTCCAGCTCAAATATTGCCTCGTTTCTGCTGTTTAGTGCAGCGTTAAACAGAAACTAATGAGAGACTGTGTGTAGTTTAGATTGTCTGGAGCTGGACGAGTAATTGATATGATAAGTGACCTTAATTTACTCTTAACTGCGTGTGTGTGTGTGTGTGTGTGTGTGTGTGTGTGTGTTATAGTTTCAGCCGCTCCAGTAGTATGGCCTCTCGGCAAGAGACGGACTCAGACACACAAGATCTCTCGCTCACATCGCTAACATTCCCGTCCAACTCCAAGCACGCCGAGAAGAAAGTCATGGTCAACAGCGCCAGCCAATCGGTGGACTCGCCTCCGCAGCTCTCCCTCGACAACGGTAACCATGACAACGACGTGGCGGTGACGACCAGCGGCCCCTCCCGACAGATCCTGACCAACCGCTCGACCACGCAGAGCAGCTCCTCGTCCTTCTCCGAGAGCCTGGATCCGGCCCTCGACCCCTCGTCCCTCCCGCCGCCCGACCCCTGGCTGGAGAGCGGGAACGGGACGGGGAACGGGGGCCCCTCCCAGCCGCTGACGGGGGCCACGGGGGCCGCAGCGTGCCGGCGGGACGGTCACTGGTTCCTGAAGCTCCTGCAGGCCGAGACGGGACGGATGGAGGGATGGTGCAGTCAGATGGAGAAAGAGACCAAAGAGCACCAGCTCTCAGAGGAGGGTAAGTCCTCGAGGTCTTCTGTGTACTTTATGAAAGGGCCCCTATTATAGATTTTTGGAAATGAGCTTTCATGTAGCGTGTAACACAATGAACGAAAACGTCCTGAAAGTGCACCGTGTATTAAGTCACTGTCGACTCTTCATCGAAATTAGTTGTTTTTAAAACGTTTCGTGTTAATTTGAAAGTGAAACATTAGCATAATCCCGCCCACTTGTTGCTCAGGCAGACCTTTTAGGAGTCGTTGACCAAATAAGGTAAAAAATAAATAATAATATATAATAAAAAAAATTACTTAACACTGCTGTGGTGTTTTGAGGTTGCTGCTGTGTTTTTGTTATCTCATTATAAAGTTCACTTAAGTGTGGCACAGGCTTTGATTTTTCTTAATGAATGAAACAAAGCGCCTCATTAATTAGGTTGATTACATGTGTTCTGAGCAGCTCTAGTGTTTCTACCATTCATCACATACTCTGTTATACACGTCTAGATCAGTTCATTCGTTTTCTCAGTTCATTCGCTTTCTCAACTCTTTCTGCTCTCTCTCTCTCTCTCTCTCTCTCTCTCTCTCTCTCTCTCTCTCTCTCTCTCTCTCTCTCTCTCTCTCTCTCTCTCTCTCTCTCTCTCTCTCTCTCTCTCTCTCTCTCTCTCTCTCTCTCTCTCTCTCTCTCTCTCTCTCTCTCTCTCTCTCTCTCTCTCTCTCTCTCTCTCTCTCTCTCTCTCTCTCTCTCTCTCTCTCTCTCTCTCTCTCTCTCTCTCTCTCTCTCTCTCTCTCTCTCTCTCTCTCTCTCTCTCTCTCTCTCTCTCTCTCTCTCTCTCTCTCTCTCTCTCTCTCTCTCTCTCTCTCTCTCTCTCTCTCTCTCTCTCTCTCTCTCTCTCTCTCTCTCTCTCTCTCTCTCTCTCTCTCTCTCTCTCTCTCTCTCTCTCTCTCTCTCTCTCTCTCTCTCTCTCTCTCTCTCTCTCTCTCTCTCTCTCTCTCTCTCTCTCTCTCTCTCTCTCTCTCTCTCTCTCTCTCTCTCTCTCTCTCTCTCTCTCTCTCTCTCTCTCTCTCTCTCTCTCTCTCTCTCTCTCTCTCTCTCTCTCTCTCTCTCTCTCTCTCTCTCTCTCTCTCTCTCTCTCTCTCTCTCTCTCTCTCTCTCTCTCTCTCTCTCTCTCTCTCTCTCTCTCTCTCTCTCTCTCTCTCTCTCTCTCTCTCTCTCTCTCTCTCTCTCTCTCTCTCTCTCTCTCTCTCTCTCTCTCTCTCTCTCTCTCTCTGTCTCTCTCTCTCTCTCTCTCTCTCTGTCTCTCTCTCTCTCTCTCTCTCTCTCTCTCTCTCTCTCTCTCTCTCTCTCTCTCTCTCTCTCTCTCTCTCTCTCTCTAGTTTTGGGGAAGGTCCGGACCGCGGTGGGCTGTGCTCAGCTCCTCATGTCCCAGAAGTTCCAGCAGTTCAGAGGCCTGTGTGAACAAAACCTGGTAGGTCAAGCTCAAAATGCTCCTGTTATTTATTCAGTCATTCACAAAACTGCTTATATCTGTAGCAACAGTTGTATACAGTATACACCCCTTCATTCAGCTTGTGTTCATTAAAAGCACAGTTCCTGCAGAATCCTGTACTGACCCTGTAGTTATTCTGCGTTTCTTATCAAATCAGAAAAACCCAAGAGCAACAGAACTACGTATCTTGAGATGTGTCTCCCCCTCGTGGACAACTGAAGATATGCTTGTGTCAAATGCTATATATCTTTGTTTCTCTGTCTATTCAGAATGTGAACGCAAACCCCAGACCCACGGCTCAAGATCTGGCTGGGTTTTGGGATCTTCTTCAGCTCTCAATAGAAGACATCAGCCTCAAGTTTGACGAGCTTTATCATCTCAAATCAAACGACTGGAAGCTGGAAGGAGACTCACCGGAGAAGCAGGTACAAACACAGCAATATCGCCTTGATTGATTGTTCAACCTTCAAGTCTGTTCAGTAGGATACAGGAGAAGTTGTTTCAGTACTCTTCAGCAGTTATAAAATCAATGAAGCACTATTCTTAGTTTGTCTAAAGTCATTTTTGCTTATTAGTATGGTTGAACTGGATCGTCAGTGAAGGTCAGCAGCAAAGACATTGGTTAATAAAATGGGAATAAATACATTTGTGTTATTTTACAGATTTAATTATTGCAGGTCTGCACCCTATTCTATCAATTCATTTATGACCGAAAATATTGGCACCCTTGGTAAATATGACAAAAGAAGCCTGTGGACAATTATTCTGCATCGTTAATCATTTTGATCTTTTATTTTTTAAAAAAGCACAAAAAAATCTAACCTTTCATTGGATAAGAATTTTAAATGGGGGGAAATAAATGTTTTTGAAATATATTCCCATTCATATTCACAATTTTGAGCACTCCGGGGTGATTATGAACATGAAATGATCCAGCCATGGCTTCCTGGTTCACAGGAGGGGTGCCAATATTTTTGACCATGACTGTAAATCTGGTGAACTACACACAAGTGCCTTCTGATTTCTCACAACATGGGGACAGGAGACAGTCAGTCACTTAATAAATGGAAAACTAAGTAACATTAACTTGCAAGTTAAAAAGTAATGCGTTGCTTTACTTGTTACTTGAAAAAAGTAATCTGATTACATGACTGCAGCACATAAATGCATTAAAGGGTTAGTTCACTCCATCACGTAAACTCTGTCGTTAATAATGAAATCGGCGAGCTATCTGTCGCTCCATAGACAGCAACACACCTGAAATGTTCCCAGGTCCAGAAACGCAACGTTACTTAATACATCGGTAAAACGGCCCATGTTAAGTTATGAGACGAAACAAGATTTTTTTTGGTGCAAAGAAAACCGAAATACTCAACCATTCTTAATTTTGTTTTCTTTGCGCAACAAAAAAGTATTGAAAAAGCTAAAGTTGAGTCGCTGATGTCACATGGACCGTTTTTACTAACGTTAAGTTTCTGGACCTGGGAACATTTCAGTTGTGTTGCTGTCTATGGAACAATAATAATTGGCAGATTTCATCAAAACGATCTTAATTTGTGTTGCGACGATGAACGGTGAGTAATAACCGGTTGGAAGGTCCCTTCGAGAGCCAGTTTCTTATGGTTTGTGTCTCTCCGTCTCTGATTTTTCCGGTCGCGTGACGTTCAGGAGAACCAGAAGCAGGCTCCACCGGTGCCCAAGAAGCCTGGGAAGAGTAAAGCGGCCCTGGGCCGAGAGAAGAGCAACGACTCGGTGGACAAACAGAGACAGGAGGCTCGCAAGCGGCTCATGGCGGCCAAGAGAGCTCAGTCCGTCAAGCAGAACTCTGCCACCGAGAGCGCCGACAGCATCGAGATCTACGTCCCCGAGGCTCAGACGCGGCTCTGAGGAGATGCACAAACCAGCTCAAGGGCTCCGGCGTCGCTCAACACCAAAAGCTGCTTTCAACGGCGAGAGGGTCGAGGGACGAGGACGGAAACGAACAGTGAGAACAGACTGCCAAGGAAAACCTCACAACCAATCTTATTAGTCGCGATTTAATAATGTTATCGGTATGATAATTAATATGGGACCGCTGTCGATTACGATTACCGTCCTAAACTCTATCAGATTGTTTTAATTGTTTCGGATAAGAACTCCTGTATCGTAGAAACAAGCCCGCCGCCCGCGTCTTTCCCCGCTGGAATCCACGTCTTCCCGTCACACGCTTCTCTTTCCGTTCTCCTTCCTCCCCCTCGCCCCGTCTTTCGGTAACGGTCCGGAGGGACGCAAGCGATGGAGACGTCCGTGATCGGCGGACGCGGGGCGTTTCAGGGCAGGCAGGTGGCGCTCTTCCGCGTCTCTGCGTTTATTAATCATGCGTTCGTTGCATATCCGATGAAAGCTGCCTGCGTCTCAGGTCCTGAAGTCTCGCGGTTGTCCAGCTCTCGTGAGTTTAAACCAGCGCTGTCAAACGATTAATCTTTGAGTACCGAGTGCATTTATTATGCGTACAGATCTCCCGTCTAAACTCCTCTTTCACTATTGCAAAACGGAGAAAAAACATTTTATATTTAAAATTTTCTTATTTGTAAAACACACAGATGTGTCAAGCGCCGTTTAAAATCACAATTGAAATTAAAAACTTGCTCAAAACAACATTCGGGATTAAACGGGTAGACTTCATGACATTTATGACACTGACTTATTAAATAAAGCTGTTGTTATATCTATGTATTTGTGTGAATAAATGTACGTTTATATCATTTGCATTATTTAGACCGAACACACAGACGTTTACGTCGATGATTAATCGTTTGACGGCACTGCTTTAAACCGGTTCCCATCCTAACAGTGTTCTGCTTTGAGGAAAGCAACCTAACCTGATGTTTTATTGAATGAAGTGCCTGTGGATCATTATTGTGGGTAACTTTACGACCCTCGTAGCAATATCAAAGATTATAATACCATGATTTAATCAGCGCTCCCTAAAACACGTAGTGTAGACGGCGTGATGAAACTTAAGAGCTAAATAGGATTCTTTCTTTCTTTTCGTCGTGCGCTTTCTCTTTCTGCACACATCTGTACTCGTCACTCCTCGCCATTTTTCCCATTTTTAGTCCTGTTAGTCATTCAGGGAGTGTTTTAAACTCTTGACGCGGTCTTTAATGGGAGCTTTCACCAATGCGAAGAATTATGCGATAAGAGAAATACAAAAAATACACATTTGATGCAGTTCATTTTGAAAAAGCATCTTTGTGCAATGTTTTGCTTAGTTTTTTTTTTACCAAAAGTGGTGAGATTTGTTTTAAATGTATTATAAAACTGCAAATTAAGAAATCTTACCTACATATTCTAATGTTAATGCGGTTTTAATAACTCCGTCCTTTATATACTTAATGTGGCTTAATCTAACATACTGCGTGTTTCTTATTGCACTGCCGTTAACAAGTTTGGGCATGATTTTTTTTTTCCGTGTTTTACGTCTCCAAGGCCGCATGCGTTCGATCAAAAAAAAAACATTCAATTTGTACAATATCCTCACACTTTAAAAAGCCGTTTTCTATGTTCAAATGTAATTCACTGAATTTTCAGCATCGCTGCTCCAGTCAGAAACCATTCCAAGCATTTCTGATCGTCGGTGTTGAAAACAAATACGCCGGCTAATATTTTTGCGCAAACGGTGACACTTTTTATTTTTTCAAAACGTTCAGAAGAATAGCGTTTGCTTGGTCCCTTCTCGATCGAACTGACCCCCGACTTTTTAATCGTACGCTCACGAACGCTTGCGGCCCTGCATTCAGGGGCAAATGTCTCCAGACCGCCGCTGATTGGCCGTCGCCGCGCGTCTTTGGGCTAATGATGGTGTGAACTGCGCGTCTTCAGTCTGCGGCCTCTCCCGGTCGTTCCCTCCATTCTGTGTCGCCCGAGTCGTTGACGCCTGCTCAATGTCCTGAAAACGTCTGACAGACATCAGGATCACGTGAAGGAGTATTTAAGCGCTGCTCATATTTTGATCTCTTAACCTTACACCAGCCTGCGGTACTACTCCCCCAGTTCAACCTGCAGAGATAAGCACAACGATCCCACTAAGATGTATGAATAGAATTTGGCTAAAAAACGATTTGTATATATTCTATATTTCGAGGTGCATCGTGACGGTGCCTTTTCAAGTCGTTTTATTTATGCATTTTTTAAGAGTCGCAGTCGTTTTGTAGGAATGAAAATGATTTTGGGAGCAACCGAGGCAAACCCCCAGACGGGAAAAAATGAGAAATAAACTGCTGAAACGAGCATTTTCAAAATAAAACGCAAACAAAATCGTAAAGGTGGGTGCCCTTTACATCCGACGTTTTATTCGATTTTATTTTTATGAGCGGTGTTTCACCAAACACATCATTCTGAGTCACCAGGGATTCATTCTGTTCAGGGATTGGGTTTAATTACTGTTTAACGGCTGAAGCGTGTGGAAACGTCGAGAATCGCTCTTTAGATACCACATTATAATCTTTTTTTCCTTGAATCTGTCCGCCTGTGTTGTTCATTGCCCGGCGCTCCGGTGTGGTGAATCTGGTTTTCCCGGTCCCGTTTGATCTGGGTCGTGTTTTGTGGGCTTCCCTGAGGACGTGGATCTCCTCGGCACTGGATCTGGATCGCCTCTCTGTTCATGCTGCTTGGATACTAGATAAACTCTTTTCTACTCCTGTGAAGTGACTGAGCAGCGGCGAAGCACCGGACGTGACGCTCGCTCTTCAGCTGTGTTTTACTCGCTCCTGGGGGTCGTCGAACAATAAATCATCTAAATGCAAGAGTTTGTAGCAACAAGAATTAAGATTATTATTATTATTATAAAGATTGATAATCAATATTTTATGACACAAGCACATATTTTACTGACTAGGATTTGTTCAATATGTCTAATGCTATATGAAGTTTAGGCTGTGTATGTCAGGGTCTTTTGTTTAGTAAGAAATACAGTAAATCTGAGTTAAGTTCATATGTATTTGTGACTCTTTATTCTTTCACTAGCACTATATATATATATATATATATATATATATATATATATATATATATATATATATATATATAAATTTAAACAAAAAAATATATATATATATATATAAAACAAAAAAAATATATATATATATATATATATATATATATATATATAAACAAAAAAATATATATATATATATATTTAAACAAAATATATTTATATAAAAAAATACATATATATAAAAATAAATATATATATATATATATATATATATATATATATATATATATATATATATATATATATATATATATAAATATATATATATATATATATATATATATTTATATATAATAATGATATTATGTCCGCATAAAAAAATCATAAAGTGATTTTATATCCATAGAAATCAATCAAATGTAGCAAACTGTCTACTTTTAAGGTTTCAAATAAGCTTTTGGAGAATAAAGTTGTATAATTTGGTTAAAGTAATGTTACATTGTCATTCAGTGTAGCACAATATTTATGTAAAAATTCAAACGGCATGCTTAAAATAAAGAATAAGGAAGCATGTTAAACCGTATTGTGTTTTAAATTACGGGCAAAAACTAGGATAGTGAGAAAAACTAAGCAACTAATTGGTATTTGTGGTGAAAGTAGTTAGTTTTTAATGTGTCATAATTTGATGTAAATATATGTGACAAGATTGTTACACTGAATGGCATTTTAGTAAGTAAATGCAGTATATCTGAAAAAAAAATGCTATTAAACAAAAACATTTCCCTTTTTCCCCTAAACTTATTGTTTATAGTTAAACAGTTTTTCATCTTTGACCCACATATATATATATAATACCTACATTTCCAATATGGTGGTCAGATTGTGACACACTCGGTGGAAGCTGTAGCTGCAGAAGTGAAATATGAGCAGCTCTTTTCAGAGTTTGGAGGAATTGTTGTTGTCTGACTGTGAACGGCACATTCCTGCATATGAAAGAGTGAGATCTGCCACAGGCGTTGAGAAAATCCATCACAAATCTGATCTGTATGCAAACAAACACTCAACCATTTCCTACAAACACTGCCCTTCTGCAAAGAGCTTTTTCTTCCGTCGCGTTCAGACAGCGTTGGCAAAGTCAAAAGATTTTCTTCAGGAACGTAATGTGGCGCGTCCTGTCGTGGTCCAGATATGACATGGATTGCTAAATAATTACAGTAACATTTTCTCTTGAAGCTAATATAATAATAACCAAAATGCATGGAATTAAAAACATTTTAAATGCAAAATGTATATTCTAATATTTCATTTATATGTGTATATATATATATATATATATATATATATATATATATATATATATATATATATATAATATAAATATATATATATATATATATATATATATATATATATATATATATATATATATATATATATATATATATATATATATATATATATATATATATATATATATATATATATATATACAGGTATGTGTGTGTGTGTATTTCAGATTATATAAATGTTTAATAAAATTTGTTATTTTATATATTATAAATAATATAGCTAAATGTTTTATCCAGTCAGAGAATACTAATTTTTACGAAACACATTTTATTTGCAAATATGAAATCAAATAAAAATAACAATAAAACAAATAAAGTGTCCACTGCATAAAGTCAGATATTGCTCCAAAGCATTTAAAAAGAAAAGCAGCTCCTAAACAACATTAGTTAGAATAGCACACTTATAACACAAATGATTGAAAGAGATAATCATTTAAAAGACAAGTGTAAAAGTGGTTAAATTTGAAAACGTTACTCTAATGCTAGATTTCTCATTTAAAAGTCGGGAAGATTGAAATGCGTTTCCAAACAGAGGACGTGCAGCTCTCACAAGTGTTTGAATTGTGAGTTTTGAATGAAAGAGTGATGACACACAGATGTGGGGCCCTTATTGGCCCCTGAAGTGTGGAGGAGGGACCTCGAGTCTGTCATTGAGCGAGGGACGGACGGAGGGAGAAAGAGAGAGAGAGAGAGAGAGAGTTTGCTGGAGCTGCAGGTAAACGGATGTTTGTCAGTATTTCTCTCATCAAACACTACTGACTTATGAGCAGGTTCTGATTACCGGAGCTTCTCCTGTGACCGGACTCGGTGCAGCTGCGCGCGCGTATGAGTGTGTGTGTGCGCGCGTGCGAGGAACACACTCTCCGTCTGACGAGGACCCGCGTCTGCACGCCAGCAACTTCCAACATTTCGAGCGTTTTATTCTCCGGCGTCCGGGATGAAGCCCAACAAAAGAGGTGAGAGTCGCTGACAGGATCGGGGCGTCGGACCGCGCGCGCTCTCTCTCTCCCTCCATCCGCACGCGCAGCCCGTCCGCGAGCGTGGCGTGATTTTTTTTTTTTTTTTCCAGCCCGAGCGCGTGAGACGCAGATGTGCCCCCGACTCCGGCCTTTCTCGCGAAGCGGCTGCCCCGCGCGCCCAGACGCGTCTCCGAAGGGGCCTCCGCGGCTTTGTTGACTCTCACGCGTTCCTTGCATTGTATCGTTGCGGGCCGATGACGTCAGCGCGCGTTTGTTTGTTTGGGGAATCGCTTTCTTTTTTTTTTGCGCGCGCGCGTCCGCGGCCCCGTTTGTTTATTCGCGGCCGCGTTTTTGTTTGAGTTGTGCGCGCTTTCCGATCGTCGGCGTCGCGGTAAGTGACGCTTAAGACGCGGAGGTTGCTGCTGGGTTTTGTTTGTACGTGGCCCTCGTGTCGGTCGGGAAGTACAGACACGCTTCTCGCGCGTTCCCACCGACATGCAACATCAAAATAAGAAAGGGGAAGTGACGTCTTGAATGTGTTCATTCAGTCGTTTTGCACTGATTTTGTCATGTGCATGAGTTAACAGTCGTGGAGGGAAAATCACATGAAATATCTTATTCCACTTTGACTGGTTTGATGTGATTAATCTGTAATGCAGCTCCTATAGTGTGCCGTTCATCCGCTCCCTCAAGAAACGCAGGTTTTTATGTCAACTAAAGGGGAAAACCGATTGCAGATGAGATGTGAAACAGGGATATAGTTGCAGACTGGAGCATGAATGTCCTGAGGAGACACACACACACACAATCTGCTTTGTTAGAGTGGGTCTCAGGAACTCCCACATTTTTAGCTGCTCTTTAAGGCTTCGGGTTTCAGCAGGAGAAAGAAACTCTGAGCTGCTGAAGTGTGTCTGATTCAGAGTTTAGCGGTCGCACAAAAAAGTGAACGCATGCTTTCCCCCAGAAATGCTCAAAAGCGGTATCTAGGCTGCGATCGTTGTTTTATTAAATGGGTGGGAGCTTGATGTTCCCACCGTGTGCAGGTTCTTGCGTAGTTCGGAGTAGAACTTGCAATGCTGTTAACAACAGTTACAGTTGCGTGCAATGAGTTAAAGCACTTTCGACGTGTTTGAGTGCTTAATCGAAAGCGTTTATTGGCTTTATCTAAACGGGCCTTGGCTTTAGTTTTGGGTTGAGGGCCTTGGAATGATGCACTCCTCGGCTTAACAGAAAAAAAGTTATGCAGTCTTTCAAACTGGCGGTGATGAATGTGATTTAGTGGCGAGCATGCGATCAAATCCTTTAAAATGAATGGTTTCGGAGTCTCCGGAAGAGCCTATAACCCCTCAGCGGCTGTTTTGAGAACCGACTGCGTGAAATGGCTCTGCTGTCTGCTTTTCGGAAAAAGGCAATTTTGTGATGATGTGAATTTTAAAGCGCCTGTAAAGCTCGACGGCGCGCTAGATGAGCCTGGTTAGGTTTGTGAGCGTCGGGACGGGGGTGAGAGCGCTCTGTAGTGCTGAAGGTGTGAATGGAGGAGCGGTTCAGACTCAATGGGGGTTTTGATGTGTAAATGGAGAGCGGATTTATCCGTGGGACACTTAAATGACAAACCAGTCGCGAGATAAGGCTTTCGGTTGCATTGCATTGTAGGGCGCAGCACTGCTCTCGTGCGCCGCGTTATTTCCTTTTTGGTTTTGCGCATGGTCTACACATTTGCGGCATTGTACACTTTTCGCGACCCGACCTAAATTGTCGCTTTTTCTTTTGATTTTTGTCTCAGCTTTTGAGGACGACCAGAACGGAGACGCCGAGTTTTCCGCCATGTCCGACAGCGACCCGTGTGAAGACGACAGCTACCCCCTCAACCTGTCCACCGGCGGCAGAAGAAGCGGGTCCGCTGCCAAGCGCCGCCGCCGGGGGAACCTCCCGAAAGAGTCGGTTCAGGTTCTGAGGGACTGGCTGTACGAGCATCGCTTCAACGCTTACCCGTCGGAGCAGGAGAAGCTGAGCCTGTCCGGACAGACGCATCTCTCTGTGTCACAGGTGAGGGCCTGCGTTTCAATAAAGTGTGCTGTTCACCATGAAACGACAATTTCATGGCAATTTAACTTTAATTAGACTTGCGTTTGTTTTTGCACGCAGTTATAATAAAGCTAGAAACAAAAGGATCAAACTTAAACTTTAGATCTTTCTTTTGTACGTCTGAGATATTTACTTGTCTTTAAGTTTAAAACGTGTCATATTTTCAATGCAATTACAACGAAACTAAAGATTTCAAGACGAAATTACAACAGAAGTGTCGAATTTGACTTGATTTTTAAAAATAGTCCTTCACTCGCCTCCGTGAGCCGTTTTCTATTGCCTGGATACAAATGTAGTAAACCTTTAGACTTCATTTTTAATTTTTTTTTACTTGCTTGTTCATGTACGTAAGCGTTTAAGTCTCAAACACGGAGTGTTTTCTATGCAATTGCAATGAAAGTGAGGTTTACGAGCTCTAAAGACAAAATTAAAGTCGTTTTATTTTACTTTCCGTCTTAAACATTGATGTTATTCGCCTTCAGGTTTCAAACTTGCGTTACAGAGAAACTTTAGCCTTTAAGCTCAAAATGCGAAGTTATCATACGTTTGCTTCTTATTTTGACTCTTATTTGAAAATCGTTCCCGTATTGTTAACTCACGCGGCAGGTTTTCGCACAATTGTGGTGAAACTCAAGCTTTATAGATGTCAAAGGGCAGCAAAATGACTACATTAGTACTGAAACTCAAAAGAACGCAAAACGTCATAAATGTAAACTTTCTATATAATCCCGGTCGGTTCCTCGGTTCTTCTATGGTTTCAGAACCTAGTTCATAGGCCACGTTAGTTTGATACGTCACTTTTTTTTTTACAAAGTGGACCAGAGCGAAGTCAAAATAAATTGTAATCATCAAATTCAGATTAAGCAGTGTTCTCTTTCCGGTGCGTTTACATCTTCGATCCGTTTTTCTACTCGGCTGTGATCTTCAAAGATGAAGAGCTTCCCACCCGGTCCGCGCTGTGTTTCGTCCTTGACCGAGAGCTGCGGTGTTGTCAGAGCGCAGGAATGCGGGCGGCGAGGCCTGGGCTGCATATTTGCTCTGGTCTCCATTAGAGCCAGCTGTCTGTCTGACACAGCATGCAGTTCACCGCTGCTCCAGCAGGGGCTTCAGGATTCAAAAAATGCAGCTGCTTTTGTCGTTGCTGTCCTTTTGTTCCTGCGTCAAGAAACAGCAAGGACGTTCCCTCCCATGCTTCACCTCCTTTTGCGTGTTTCTTTCGCGTTCAATTAATGGCGCACAACATGTCTAAATTGCAATTTTATTTTATTTTTAATCATAAAAGTCAATTATCAGGTTCAGTAATTTAACATTTGTTCCTTTTAACGATCCGGGAAGATTTGGGAATATCAGGATATTTCATGTGAAATCAACTAGAAATGTCAAACTAGTTTGTTAGTGTGTTAGTGTGTATCCTTTATCTTTTTTAATCCCTTAACCAGTAACACAACTACAAAAAATGATTCAAATCTTTAGTCAGAAAACATGGAAACCCAGAGTTAAATGCTGACTAAACTTAAGCATTTAGCAATGTCGGATTTCTTTTGTATAGTGCTTTTTCACAAAACACTTCCAGATTAGTGCGGTATGTATTTTACATTTTGTGGTGACAAAAGCGTTTATATTTATATATTTCTGTTTGATGATACAAGCAATCAGCCCCTAGCATGTATGTGGGTAAACTTTATATAACGTGATCATGGTATTTTCAGTTATATAAGGGATAATGTACATCCGACCGGTGATAACAATCAGCTGGATGTACGTCATCATACGTCGACTTAAGCGCCTGTTAAGTGACTGTATGTAAATGTACGTTTCTAATCTTTCTGTGACCTTGTTTTGTAGATCTGTAACTGGTTCATAAACGCCGGCCGGAGGCTCCTGCCGGACCTCCTCAGGAAAGACGGCAAAGACCCCACTCAGTTTACAATGTCGAGGCGCACGAGCAAACCAGAAAGACCCGCCTCCCCGGAACGCCCCGCCTCCTCGACCCGCCCCTCCGTCATATGCCCCGCCCCCACGCTAGACTTGAGGCTGCTGGGTAACACCGCGACGGCGATTTTAGCCGGAGCCGGTTGCTTGCCATCATCAGGAAACCAAGACGGCATTCAAGCTCTGATGCAGCTGGACACCCGAGGCCTGCTGAGACGAGAAGGACTGACCGGAGACCAGCACCTGACGACCATCCCGCTCGCTTCTACCTCTGTCCCAGCCCTGGGAGCCGCGAGCCCGACCGGGGTGCTGTTCAACACGCCTCCGCCCACCCCGCCGGAGCTCTGCCCGCAGGACTTCAGCGATCTCAAGCTTCTGGTGGACGCGGCTCTGCAGCGAGCGGCCGAGCAGGAAATCAGCCAGCAGAAAGATCAAACCACGCGACAGAAACCCGCCGAGAGCTCAAGAGCGCCCGTCCAGAATGCCGCTTCGGAGACGCCTTCGAGGGACGGGTTCGACGGCGCGCCGAACGCGGTGTTACCGGTGTCCGTTCCCGTCGCGGGCCGCGCTTTTCCGGGCCTTCCCGTCGACCTGAGTGTCTCCGAAGCCGAATCGGGGAGCTTTGCGTCTTCCGGGATGTGGAGCGTCCGACAACCTCCCGAGAATGTGGCGTCGCGCGCGTGGGTCTCTCCGTACACGCATAATACGGTCACGGAAGCGGTTAACTAAACCGCCAACTCGCTTTGGACTCTTGAGCGGAGGTAAACCTGCCTCCGCTAATCATGGACGTCGCTTGAGGAGATCCCGGAGTGAAGCCTGCATTTTTAAGACGTTTAAAAAAGAAACTTTTTTTTTTTTTAAAGTACGTGAAGTTTATGGGCATGCATAAAATGCTCTCCGATCAATAATCCAGCATTTCAGACTCTGGGATCTTTTCACATGGCCGTGCAACATTACCGTGTGCGAACACCAGCAAACTCCAAGCCTGTGCAACTCAGGTTTACAGCCAAGAACGTAACTGAAGTGGCCTTGCGTTGTTGTCGATGCATATGCCCGTTTGCATCAGTATATCCACTAGGGTTCATATAGCATGCTTTATTATTAGAGATCTATGAATGCAAAGATCGGCATGCGTTTAAATATCAGACCAAAAATGGATTTAATACTTCGCTCCGAAGCTACTGCTGATGAAGCCTCTACTTCTAATCTCAGCTTTGAAAGTCATTCCCGGTAGTGTTTTTAACTTGTCATATTTCCTGCACTTTATAGTCTAATCTCAGCTCCTCGCGGTCGCGTCAGGGCCGTCTCGGGATAAGGTCCGGCCGCTTTCTCGTGTGGGAATTGATCGCGCTGCAGAGATCATCCCTCACGTCTCGTCTGTCTGAGATGAAGGAGGGAGGTTGTCTCAAAGACGGAGCCGGCATCGATTTTCTTCACTTCTCATGTAACGTGATCGTAGGGCTGTAGCTTTATTCGCTGAAATGATTACGGTTCTGACAGTATTGTTGGGTGAAGTAGACGATCAGCATTATTAGTTGTTTTACGTAGACACGTGGACGAGAGAATTTGTTTTTTTTTAACGTCTCCCCGACGAATTTAAAGTCTGTTCGTACCTCTGAGATGAACTGAAGTGCTTCTTTTCTCTGTGAATGTATCTAGAGAACTAACACGCATTATTTAGAAACTTTCATGAGCTGTTCTCTCTCTCTCTTCGGACACTACAGATCCTAGACGCGTTATGATTCGTGTGCTTGTAGTTTCCGTGAAACTGAGATCATGTACAGATAGTCGGATGTTTTTAACCTTTTAGTGTTTTTATAAAGCGGTTCGCGTTTTCAACGTCTCGCAAACATGCCATGATTCCCAATAGTGCGCTGGGCGAGTCATCGCTGAGGTCAGAGGTCACGTTCCGTAGTACTGTACGTGTCGTATTTTTCATTACGTCTCAGGTTTGTTTTCATTCAGCCTTTTTTTTTGTTGTTATTTACTTCTGACATCACAAAGGGAGTTTTTAATGAAATTCTATAATTCTTTTATTTTTGATTATGAGAAACCGACTGTCATATTGTAGCATCACAAACTGTATTGCAGATCTAATTAACTAACACTTCAAAACCACTGTGATCGTTCGGTTAGTTGCTGGAGCAGTGATAGGTACTGGAAGTAACTATATATTTTTCATATAATATACTCTATTTTTTCACCTCTTCAGAAAGACCGATATTAATATTCCTGGAACTGTATTATTGATGTTCTTATTGCGAGAAGGGTCTTCTAGATGACAATGTGAAACATGTAAATATCATTCAGGTTTTCGTCTGGCATAGACCTGCTTTTAATGTGTTAATATTTACATCAAATATGCGTAGCTCTCTCCTGTAAGACCAAATACATGGATTTCCGTTTAGTGTGTGTGTGTGTGTGTGTGTGTGCGCGCGCGTTTAACTGAGGACAGTAAAACTGGCTTTTGTGCCTTACCTGCTTCCTTAGAAAACCTTTGGACTAGTCTGTGCAATATCTGCCTTAAGATTTTATTTGATGTCCTTTTGTACAAGCATTACAGAGAAATAAAGCAGCGTTTTTCATAGACGTGTGGTGATGTTGTGGAGTGATGGAAGTTGCTTTCTTTCACAGATCAGATGTGATCCTGGAGCACAAAACCAGTCACAAGTTTGGGCAAGACTATATTTGTAGCAATAGCTACAAATTTAGCCCAAATGGTAAGGATATTAAGTATAGATGGTATTCTGTACAAGTATGTTATCCTAATTTTAATTAGAAATATGCATTGCTAAGAACTTGATCTAGCAGCTTTTATATTTTTCTCAATATTTCATAAGTTTTTGCGCCCTCAGATTTCCAAATCATTGCTTCTCAGCCAAATATCGTCCCATACTAAAATTGCCTATTTGGGGGGAAAAATATGAATAAAAATTCTGAAAATGAACCTTTTTGACTGGTTTTTGGTCCACATTCACAAACGTCCAGGAATGAGAACTTTACACAGAAATGATTGAAAGTTCACTGAAGTTTAAGGCCATCTTTATTCAGTATAAAATGCATCACGATGGATGACTTCATGCCTGAGAGCTGCCGCGTGTAAATGCACGTTTTATAAGCCAGATATTCACAGGGTTTAATGGGAAAACACAAGTAGCGGTACCACCAAACAAATCCCAAAGTCTGTCTCAATTATGGGTGTGAAAAATGCAATCGGTCATGCTTTACTTCCATTATAACGACTACAATGTTTTTGCTCGGTGAGGGGGAGATCCTTTATCCTTTTCAATAATCCTTTTAAATACACATTCAAAAATAACCTCTGGGCAGCTCCAATGTACTAGTTTTATTTCAAGAGTTGCATAGATTCTGAACTCGGACGTTTTAGCTTTGCTTTAACCTGCTCGGACATACTGTAGCCCCCCCATGAAAACGCACAACGTTATTTACAATGCGATCTGGTTGTATCGAATGCATTTAGAGAAAAATACTCGCAGACTAAGAAACATTTCTGACGTGAGACGTGTTTTTCTTGATGTGTCTGTAACGCTCTGTGCAGCTGCCCGCTGGTCGTCTACATGTCGTCTTTGTCTTTGGCCCCGTGTTTGAGGATCCGGGTGAATTCGCCGTAGTTGAAGTTTCCCTTTTTGTCGATGGGAGCCTCTCTGAAGAGCTCGTCCACCTCTTCATCTGTGAAACGATCTCCCATGGTGGTCAGAAGCTCTCGCAGGTGGTCTTCGTGAATGAAACCTGTGCGGACGAGCGTCAAACACACGTTTCTTTAATGTGTTGAGCAAGTGCCTCTAAATATTGTTCAGAGAGTCTTTTCTATATTTTTTGTTTGCTGAATAAAGGCTTAAAATTGTAATGTATAACCTGGAGCACAAAAGCGGTCATAAGTTGTAGCAATAGCCAATAATACATTGCGTTATTCATCCCAATTATATAATATATTAACACAACTATTTTCTCAGTATTTAGATTTTTTTCCCATGTGTTCATATTATAAGTTGCATCTGAGGCAAATATTGTCACCTAACAAATTAAATGCTCATTTATTCAGCTTTTACGTGACGTATAAATCTCAATTTGGAGAAATTGGCCCTTATGACTGGGTTTGTTGTCGGGGTCACGCGTTTATTTCTCAGATGCTATTTTCCATTAAGAGAATTGCATTTCATATCTGCCATTAGGAAGGCCAAGAAGTGCAGAAATCAAAAATGATGCATAAATAAATATGGAAATAAACGCATGTGGAAAAAAATAGCTATTAAAAATGAAGACTCAAGCGCGCAAACGAAAGTTAAAATTACTTGAAGGGAAAAAGCGATGCAAAAAAAAAATAACAACAGACAAATGATAAATACTTGTCATGCATTATTACATGCACTTAATTATTTGCATGGTCAGACTCTCGATGTTGAGGGCGTTTTTTTGTTTTACCGGATCCTTCCTCGTCGAAGCAGGCGAGAGCGTTCCTGATGACGTCCTCCGGGTCGGTTCCGTTCAGCCGCTCTCCGAACATGGTGAGGAACATGGTGAAGTTGATGGGCCCCGGAGCTTCGCTCATCATCCCCTCCAGATAATCATCAGACGGGTTCTTCCCTGAGCACCCAAGCAGAGGTCAGTATCTGGTACAGAAGACTCCATATATACCGTCCGCTCTCTGTCAGACTCACCCAAAGAGGCCAGCATGTCGTGGAGGTCCTCTTTATCGATGAATCCGTCTCGGTTCTGGTCGATCATGTTGAAGGCCTCCTTGAACTCCTGGATCTGTGACTGGTCAAACATGGCGAACACGTTTGAAGTGGCTCTCTGCGGCCTCTTCTTAGTGGTCTTTCCCTTCGCTCGCTTGCTGGACATGATGGCGGTGTTTGAGGTCTGGAAAGAGAAGATGTTTGTTAACCTCCACACAAAGCCCTCGTGTTTCTGGTAAGCTTTAAGGGTGTTTGTTTAAAGTTATATGATGTCCTCAAAACGTTAACAGTACAACATATTAATGCATTTTCTTTTAGCAGGTTGTTCATTTAACCTTTTTTTGTTACCATTTGTTTCATAATGTTCCTATAATGATAAAAATAATCGCAGAAATGGGATACGCCCTTGATATTCATGACTTTTTGGAAAAACTGGACATTGAATGGAATTTGGGAAACTTTTGGTTTACTTTTTTGTTAGTTGGGATGTCTTTTAATTAATAAAACTATCATTTAAATGTGTTTGCGTTACATTTAGTCATTTAAGCAGATGCTTTTTCCCAAAGCGACGTGCCGACCAATGTGCCGACTGTGTTCATGTTGAATTGAAAAACGCTTTCGCTGCTGTTGAGGTGGGATCATGCATTAGAAGATATGGTTCAAATATGAAAATGAACTCGACTAGATCTTGTAAAGTGACGTGAATAAATCCGTCTCAGCTGACGAAGCGCGTGTACAAACTCAATTATTTTAAGTTCTTTCATTTATTGTCCTTTGCATTGTGTTGTTGTTACTGGATTATATAAAGCATCCGATGTCTTCGTCATCAACCCACGTTCCTTCTCTGTGCTTCTACGTGAATGCCTTTATTTGGGCGTCAGCTAACAACCGTCTTTACAGGAAAGTGTGCGTCTGATATATGACTGTCCAGCCGGCAGAGTTGCTTGGAGTCAGCATTATTCATCTATAAACATGCGTTCATGTTAAACCGGTGAACCACGGATTCTCTTTCAGATTCAGAGTGGAAAAAAAAAACGAATTTAGCCTCAAGTCGACCGAGTTCAGAAACGAACACCATTCGAAATCTCAGAAATAAATGCAAAGGCTAGTTGCCGAGGCAACTTTTCAAGTTAACTTGCAGTGAGATATCTCCACCTTAAATTTACTACAAACCTTGACTAAATTTAAAATGTTCAAACTATTCAGCAAGAGTTGCCTATTATTAAGAATTTAGTCAACCGCTGCTCTTTTCGATCAACTCCAAAATGGCGGTGATTTAAGGATCTAGAAAGCTTTTTCTGTCTTTAAACAGAGCAGACTGAAGACCAATAAAGCCACGAGCGTCAGGGATGATGTTACATGCGAATAACACGTTTCAAAACGCATTAAACATTTATGAATGCATCATTCATTATGAATGTGTAGTTAATGTCTGTCTGGATGACCGCAGTCAGCTGTAACCGTCATTTTCATATCTGCGTTTTTATTGCTCTTGCATGCATACTTTCTCAATATCTGCTCAATAAAGTAAGCAAATGCTGTGAACGGTGCATTTATTCCTTCCGTGGCCGTCCTGGTCCGTATGCAAACGCCCTGCTCGGTGTCTTCACACCGCATGAATCACACACTAAACACAGCTACCATACGCATCAATAAATTGCATGTAATTGTATGTATATCCTAAAATTGCTTCCTCGTTTTGGTGTGTAATGCTGTGTTTTAAACTCTGTGTTATGTCTGTGCTATGTTTTTTTTTTTTGAGCATGAAGTAGGATCAGTATCTATGTGATAACTGATGACTGCTTGTGTGTGTGTGTGTGTGTGTGTGTGTGTGTGTGTGTGTGTGTGTGTGTGTGTTTGACCACATCACCAGATCACAATGTCCAGCTTCACCACAGGATTAAATATAGGAATTTAGTAACAGACGGACCGACTGCCTGAAGGACGTCAGGATGTTTCCATGCACTCATTTAAGTACGTCATAAAATATATATATATATATATGGGTTTAGGTATTGTTTAAGTAGTTCACCCATTTTAAATAAAGCAATCATTTTGAAATGTGTTTAGATAAATTGGGTTAATGCATGTTTGTTTTTCTTTGCCCTCAGTGTAACTTTCTGTCCCCTTGTCCTTTGCTTGTTTACAGGAAATGACATCATTACGGTGGTAAAACAGAAGCGCAGACAACATCGTGGGGAATGACGTATGAAATCGGTGAATTTGTGCCGTTGTAGCTGGTTTGTGTCTCTCTAAAAAGCCTGTCCTTTCTTAATAATGCAAACCAGCATTTCGAAAAGTTGGGTAAGATCTGAAAATGAGGTTTAAGCGGATATCCTAACGCACTCTGACTTTAGCACTATATGAACATCCTTAACTGCTCACACTGTCCCTCATTTGTTTGTTGCCTCTGAAACGCTCCTCAGTGACTCTTTTCAGAGAGACGTTAACAAGCTGTCCAGTCGTTTTGCTCCACTAAAAGCGCAGTGATGTTGAAGTTTCACCTCCTCTGAATGAAAAAGCCAATCTATAGGGGCCTCACCTCTGACTTTTGACCTCAGCGGCACACACAACCAAGTGCTCTTTTTCCAGATGAAGCAATTATGGCCAAACTAGTATAGTATTTGAAAGTCAAGAGTTTCTTTTATGATTGGTAACACACTCCTATAACAGAAATGCATGAACCGCACTAAAAAAAGCCCTTAAATGTCCATCAAATCTGCATATGAGCGATGATCCTGGATCAGTTTTAGCTCCATAACGGCAAATGCGTCACCAGCTCCATCCAGATCTTTCTTCAGTGTCCCATAGACATACAAAACTTCTATGGACTTTACAGCACATGAACCCAAAGCAGAGCAGAAGGAACATCTTAACTCACCTCTCCTGCAGCTGATGGACTGTGCTGTCCGCTGAACTGTGTCTTTGTTCCTGGAAATTAAGGCTGTCTTCTGCACTTTCGGGACACAAAAGTTTCTCCAGAGCGTGAGCTTGAGAAATGCACCCCTCCCATGTTACTTTCGGCCAATCAGAGGTCTCCGTTTTCCCGAACAGAGCCCGCCCTCAGCAGGGATTTAGCCATATAAGGGCAAGGAATGCTGAGTCTGTGTAGGACACACAGAGAGTGAGATACTCAGAGGAATCAACGTGAAATGACAGGAAAAGAGATAAGCTGCCTTATTTAGAGAAAACTGGCCACATCTGTGTGTGTGTGTGTGTGTGTGTGTGTGTGTGTGTGTGTGTGTGTGTGTGTGTGTGTGTAAGAGAGAGAGAGATGGATGAATGCGTTTGTGTTCACTCCACAAAACCGCAGAAGACTTTCCTCAGCGCTAACTCTTAAAATAATGATGCTTTAAAGGTTCTTCTCAGTGATGCCACATAAGAACGATTTCGGTTCCACAAAGAACCATCTCTTTCTCACTTTTTATAACCTGAACAGCCTCAAGGAACCTTTTGTGAAACAGAAACATGGCGTCGTGAAACACCTTTATTTTTAAGAGTGTATTTCAGAAGTACAGGTTTTTCAATCTTGTGTATTCCATCCTAAAGTTTAACATGCATTTTTTTTTTGTAAAGCCCCTATTACAATTTAAAATATTGTTATAAAATATTATTATAATATTAAAATATAGGATTATTATTTTTTTATTTTTAAATCTAATATTCATTTATTTACACAGCTTTTTCATTATAATCCCCCATAATCTTTTTTTAATAACAAGTTTAATAACACATTGTTATGCACATCTTGGATAGAGAGTGATCTTAAAAAGTAAAAAAAAAACTTACACTTTTTTATAACAGAGATATGTTTCCTTCTGAAGTATTAGATAACTCTGTTGATATTAAATAACTCTCACTTTTGTGCATGACAGCACTTAGTTATTGTCTTTTATGGCCATTAAGTGTGACATGAGCCAGGAACCAAACAAGAGAGAGAGAGTTATTATTATTGTTATGGACGTTATTATATTACTGTTCTTGGAATAGGCCTCTATCTGTCATACAATCTGGAATTGTTTACCGTTTCCTAAGTGTCCCTTTACTCACTCTATCTAAACACTAAAAACTATGATTTTTTTTATGCTTGACTAACACATATGCTCATCGTTAACATTCACAGTGATAAATAGATAAATGGTATGTTCCCATTAATTATTCCTGACCAATATACAATTTAACACACATGCAGAAATAATGTGTGCAAGATTAGTTTATATATATATATTTGTGTGTGTGTATGTGTATGTATATATATGTGTGTGTGTATGTGTGTATGTATATATATATATATATATATATATATGTGTGTGTGTGTATATATATATATATATATATATATATATATATATATATATATATATATATACACACACACACACACATATATATATATATATATATATATATATATATATATATATATATATATATATATATATATATATATATATATATATATATATATATATGTGTGTGTATATATATATATATATATATATATATATATATATATATATATATATATATATATATATATATACACACACACACACACACACACACACACACATATATATATATATATATATATATATATATATACACATTTTTTTATTTATTTTGTATTATTTCAATTTAATAATTTATAAATAGGCCTATGGGTTATTTATTTATTAATTTATATCAAATAGTATTATTAATAATTAAATAAACAAACAAATGCAAAAAAGAGAAAACAATAAATAAACACTGCACGGTCTCCCTCTAGCGGAGCTTTACTAGAACTGTAGGAACTCAACACAAAAGCACACGTCAACAGAGCCGCAGGGAAAAGGGGCGTGTCCCGAGGCGAGTCCCAGCTTGTTATTGGTCGTCATATGATTGACGTGCTGACGCGGGCGTGAACGCTCAGGAAGTTTGTAATGAATCGCTGTTGTGTTTGAGGTAAGAGCAGTCGCATTAATTTCGCATTTTCTACTTTTTATGGTTAAACGCGTTTGTTTATCAGTTTTTTTATTATCTTAAACGAGTGTTCAGTGTTTGTAAAAAGCTGCGTTGTGTTTTTGTTCGCTGAAGAGTGTGACCGCATCATTCTGATAAGTCTCTAGGTGGCTGCATTCAGCTTCAGTGTTTACAAAATACAGAAACCTGAAGCGAAGAACTCGATGTTTGTTTAAACAAACCCTAAAAAAGAGTTTTGAGGGCAAATTGTAAACTGTATGGCTTTGATACAATGCACACGTAGTCGGGCGAAACCAACACCTTTGCTTTAATGGCCTTTTTACTCTGGAAGTGGTTGATTTAAGTTGTTTTTACTGTTCATTTAACTTTTATTCAGTTTTGAGAGTTTTCCTCTGTTAAACATTTAAAATGTGGTTAAACAGGGCTTTTTTCCTCACACACACACACACACACACACATATATATATATGTATATGTGTGTGTGTGTGTGTTTTTCATTAACACAGAGTGCTGTAATTTCTGCTTTATAGTAGACCCTATCTATTATTTTTGAAGTTGTTTTTAGATATTAAAAGATTGTCTTTGGTCAGTATTTATCAGTCGTGATCAAATATGATAGTTTCCCGTTGAATACTTTGTTTTCCTTGTCTTGTGATAAACTAAACAAGTTTATCGTTAACTAGAGACTTAGATAACCAATGACTAGTAAACTAAAAAAAGAAGATAAAAAAACAATAACTTTTAAGATTAAAAAAAGAAGAATATTTGTATATTTATTATAATAATCTAACGTAATTATTTCAAAATAAATAAAATTTTGGCTTTTCTATTTAAGAATTTCCGGCAAAAATAAAAAAAAGGATGATTCTCAGATGTAGTTTTTCGAGAAGCAAAACAGCGTATTAGAATGATTTCTGAAGGATAATTGACACTGAAGACTGATTTTTATTTTTATTTTTACAGTACATTTGCATAGAAAACACTTTCAGAATAAACATTTTACTGTTTTTATCGTATTTTTGAGCAAATAAATGCAAGAGTAAAACATAAAAAACAATATGTTGAGCGACGGTGTGTTCTCAATATTAGTCAAAGCATTCGACGTGCTTAAGTGCTTACTTTAAAAATGGTTTTAAACAGTTATAAACATGCTGAAAGGATGGATTTCGAGGTCTGATTATTTCGAGGTCACTAAGGTCATTCGCTGCGATCTCGCTCACTTACTCGTGTGTGCGTGTGTGTGTGTGTGTGATGGTCAGCTTCGTCTTCGAGATCAACGTGACGTCGAAGCCGCATCGCTCTGTGTATTTCAGCTTTCGCTCGCTCTCTCGCCGTCTCTCCCAAACACACACACACACACACACACACACACACACACACACACACAAACACAAACACAAACAAACAATAGCAGATGAAAAGAACGGCTGAGCCTGTTACAAACTGCTGGCACTGCTTTCATGCTGTGTGTGTCTGTGTGTGTGTTGTTTTCATGTTTAGCTGGTTTAATGTTGGAATAATAGTTTTTAATGCTGTGTGTGGGATTTTTGAGGTGTTACAGATGGTGTGTGTGTGTGTGTGTGTGTGTGTGAGAACAGTTGAATGTACTGGGTCCCTCTCAAAATCACCAGCATCGCCTTCTTTGTTCGTTTCACGCTCAAGCGTCACAGAGAGACACAGAACTAGCGCTTGCGTGCGACTGAAACAGGCTCTGGATGCAGGGAGAGTTTAGTTAGTCCAGATAGTTCACTCAGCTCTAGGATGAAGGAGGTTTTTTCTCCTCGATGGCGGCTGAAGGGTGGAGGGTTCCAGGCTTTAAAGGACTTCATCCTCATCCTCATCCTCATCACCTGTCTCTCTGGGTAGGTGCTCATCAGAGCGGGAGATGTTTGAGGGTTGATGGTTCACCCTACCTCATCATATTTCATACGCAATTCACAATCTACTCTATATGTCCTCTGGTGTCTAATTAGTAGGTTTTTTAACAAGTACAAGTTAACGTAAGTATAACGTTTAGCGGCGTTTCAGCATGAAGACATACTGGACATTTTTTTTAGAAAAGTTATCAATATGAATTATGATCATTAGGAACGTATCTTTGTATTGCATCACTTTATATGGTTTTCTCATTAAACTAAAACTACTGTGTTACTGGTGGCGGAGTGAGGACTGATATCATTTTATGTAAGTATCCGCGATACTCTTGATTTATTTGATTTGATTTTCAGCTACAAGCATCATAATTCCGTTATATAGATATCTGCATTTGCACCAAACTCATATTTTTACATAGTGTGGGCCTGACACCGATCAACAAAAACACTCATCTTTCTTTAAATTTAGATGTTTGCCTGACTTTTATTTGCTATGTCAGGCTTCACGTATGTTTCTGACACATGGTGTTCGAGTAATTTCATGTTTGTTTGGGGAAGTCTTTATATCAGCCGTCAGACTCCCTGATCTCTTGATTGTTTTGTGTCTGAATTCAGCTTGAGTTTGAATCTAACGCCTAGAAGTCTATTATATTATTATCCGTTTATCGCTTATATGCAAAGTATTTCCAAAGCAGCATTTCACCTTTGGTTAACTGACAGGTTGAGGCTGGAGGGACGCTTTATATAAGGCTCTATATATATATATATATATATATATATATATATATATATATATATATATTTGTAATTTATTTTTATATATTTATTTTTATATTTTTATATTTATTTATTTTTCTTTATATATATATATATATATATATATATATATATATATATATATATATATATATATTTATTTTTATATATATTTATTTATTATTATTATTTCATTTATTTTATTTATTTTTTTTTTACCAGCTTTGTTGTCCTCAGACTAACTGTGATGTAAAAGCACCGTGAGCTTGAATATAAAAGGAGAGGTTTCAGCTCGCTGAGGTGTTTCTTAGTATCAACAATAGGTCAAATCATGTTTCACACTGTTACCCTTCTCTTTAATTCCTGATCTTACTGTGAATGATTTATCAGTACAGGTTATCCTAAGCCAAACTAACTTGCCTCACTAATACAGAGACGAGGAGGAAGCACGGTCCTTCTAGTCTGTTAACACACCAAGTACTTTTACGTAGCATGCTTTTATCAGATCTGTATGACGTCAGATGCAGTTTTACAAACGTTGGCAATGCGGTTTTTGGCGTGACTTCAAATCTTCCACCACGTCACGATGATAAAGTCGAGACGCGGCGCTGTCTGACTTTTGCTCCGCGCGCAAAGGTCACAGTCGCGCTTGTGAGACTCTTACGATCTTGAGCTGCGTCTCTCGTCCTTCAGTCCCAGACCATGAACTACGTGGGTCAGCTGGCGGAGACCGTGTTCGTGACGGTGAAGGAGCTGTATCGCGGCCTGAATCCGGCCACGCTCACCGGAGGCATCGACGTCATCGTGGTGCGGCAGCCGGACGGCAGCTTCCAGTGCTCGCCGTTTCACGTGCGCTTCGGGAAACTCGGGGTCCTGCGCTCCAAAGAGAAAGTGGTGAGCGTGACGTTTGTTAAACTCCAGCTGTGTTTGTTCTGGACTGAATGTTCCTCTTTCTCAGAACTTGGCAAACTTAAACGAGACTACTGGTAGAGCATCTTGTTAGCAGGAAGTAACTATCAAGACGTGCAAGCGTTTTTATATAAGTGTGAAAGACGCAGCCCATTCTGTCTTTGGTGACTGGTGACTGTCATGATTTAATTTAACAGCAATGCCAACTCAATTTAACTTTTATTTAATTCATTATTTTTACATCAGATTTTCTTTTACCAGCGGCATGATTTTAATGTAATTAAACTTGAGTTAATTTATTGTTATTTTAAAGGAAGTATAACGCTAGCCCCTTTTTCCATTCAGCAGCAACTACATTTCACTTCACTTGTAAAATAATCTTGCTAAATGTTTGTTTGCCTTACATTAAATTTGCTTTCAAATGAAATTAAGTTCAGTTAAGTTGAAATTCCACTGCAGTTGCCAATAAATTTTCTGTAAAGTAATAAGATTTAAAAGGATAAATTTCATTTCATTTAAACTAAAACCTTGACCGTTTTTATTTTATATTAATTTAATGGCAATTAGAAAATGACGTTCAACAACAATTCAATTGCATGTCATTTAGCTTATTTTGAATTCAATTAAACTTAATTTTACTTAACAGTGTAACTCTTGTTCATTTTTTAAAGGCTTGAAATTTCATTTCAGCAGAATTTAACATTTTATTTTACAACAAACTTAATGCAACGTTCTACTCTCTCGCAATTAGAATTAAACTTTTTTTTTTTTCTGTACCTTAAGCTTTCTTTATGTAACAGACTTCTTGTAAACAATGGTCTTCATTTGTAGTGAATGAGGCTAGTATTTCTACATCATTAGCACATCATTTCTTTCCAACGAGGGAAGAAAATCTTACTTTCCTTGGTTTTCAGGCCTAAGACATCCTGCTGCTGTAATGTTTCCTCCTCAGGTGGACATTGAGATCAATGGAGAGCCTGTGAGTCTCCACATGAAGCTGGGAGATAACGGAGAGGCGTTCTTCGTGGAGGAGAATGAGGATTTTGAGGTGTGTCTGGATCACTGAGAACGCTCTTCTGTAATGTTCTGCTGTGGTTTTCACAAAACTCTCTCTCTGTCTCTCTCTCTCTGTCTCTCTCTCTGTCTCTGTCTCTGTCTCTCTCTCTCTCTCTCTCTCTCTCTCTCTCTCTCTCTCTCTCTCTCTCTCTCTCTCTCTCTCTCTCTCTCTCTCTCTCTCTCTCTCTCTCTCTCTCTCTCTCTCTCTCTCTCTCTCTCTCTCTCTCTCTCTCCTCTCACCTCTGCTCCTCTCCGATCCCCACCGACGTCACAGAAGTGTCAGAGATGACCGAGTCTCCCTGCAGCGTCACGTCCTCCTCCAGCCGCCGCAAAAAACGCCGCAGGAAGCGAGCGCATCTGCGTGAGGAGGCCAGCTCCTCCTCAGACGAGAGGGAGAGCCTAGATCAAGACGTCCTTAAAGAAGAGTCGCTTTTGGCAGGTTAGATTGGTTGAAGCTCCCTGTTTGCTTCACCAGCAGTGTTTAAGCCGCCGCTAATTATTTTTGCATTGTACCATTAAACCTAGTTAAAACATAATGGTAGTTCTGTAGCCAGTAGTTAATACACCTCTAGTGTGGACGTTATGTTCCACGGTAAAGTGATAGTTCGCACACAAACTAATTCACTCACTCTCATGTGGATCCAGTCCTGTATGAGTTTCTGTCTTCTGCTGAACATTGAAAAGAAGATGTTTTGAAGAAGCCATAACTTCTTTCGTGTTCGACCAAAGACAATCACCTTACAGTATGAACCCAGTCACCGAAGAATTGTTTTTGCTCTCTTCAGTAAGTCAGTGTACTACTCGCTCTCAGAGGAACCCTACGAGGAACCGCCTGGAGCTCCGAGCAGAGACGTTCATCCTCACTCTGACGGAGAGTGTTCTGTTAATGAGAGGTCTGTTAATGTCCTTCGGCTCACGTGTTGTCTGCCTCCAAAGCCCTGCTCACTTGTGCCGTCTCTGTCTGCAGTGTGTTCTTCAGTCGTCCCTCGTCTCCTAAGAGTGATTCAGAGTTGTGTAAGCCGCAGGAGTCTCTGGGGCCTCAGATGCAGTGGAACTGGGGCGCTTTTCCCAAGGTACCATACAGCATGCATGCAGCTTTCACCACAGATCAAGTCCAGAATGTCAGAATGCTCCAAAACCCATTGAGCCACCTACGCAGGCAGTATCTTTCGACATCATATGTCTTTTATAAAACTATATTACTATACTTTGTTTCTCTATCAATCCCAGAATGCATTGCGTTCAGCTCAGTCAAAACAAAAAAGCATCCAAGATGCTATTCTTTTGAATTCTTTATATTCTGTTAAAATAGATATAAATTATTTTATCTCTAAAAAAAGATAAATTATTAAAAATTACAATATTTTAATTATTGCTAATATCAGACTATTTGAGCTCTGTTTGTGGGCATCTGTGAGTAACCGTTAACAGCTCAGTGTTATTTTAGTATCATTTATATACTGTCATAGTTTTTGTTAATATTTTGTATTTAATTAATTTTTAATTAATTATTAATTTTTAATAATGTTTTGGGTATTTTTGGTTTTGTTTGCTTTATTAGTTTAATATGTTTATGTAATTTTTATTTATTTTATAAAATTTAATTTATTTAGTTTTGGTTATTTTAGTGAAGCAATTTAAAATACGTGACAACAAAAACGTTCCCTTGCCACCTCACCGAAGAACAAATTTGCATTTTTAAATATTTCATTTTATTTCAGTGTTTCAGCATTTAAAATAATACAAAAAAACTGTTTTTAATATTAGAAATGATCAATCACCTAAATCCCATAAATTCACATCGCAAAAATAATTTACAGTTTCGCATATATTCACATAGAATGTAAAATATTAAAATATTGTTGTTAATTTTATTAAGTTGCTGCCTTATAAGGGCACAAAGCAGTTGACTCATTGTTTCTTGTGTTTGTGTAGGTGTGTCCGGCAGAGAGGGATGAGTCTGATTCGCTGCGTGATCCGCCCATCACACCCTCTGGCCACTCCCACTTCCGCACCATCCATCGACAAGCATCCATTGAAGTGGACGGCTCTGACTCTACAGCGACGGTGACCGTGCTGAGACCCCAACCTCAGATTGCAACGACCAGCTCTGTTCCTTTAGATGACGCTCACGCAGTTGTTTCATCTTCAGTTAACACACACCTGGACGGCAAGGTCACCGAAACACACACAATGACCTTTCAGTCCACGGACGACTCCTTCCCACAGGCCTGGACTGCTCTGGAAAACGCAGAGACCAAAGACTTAGTTAGCAGCACAGACAATCACGCTATGACCAGCTCTACCGACACAATCCACGGGAGCAGTTCTAGTTTAGATGCCGTGGCTCTCGTGGGAAGCCAAGAATCCTGGGATGAGAACAACGTCTCGCTCGCATCCCAGATCCAAACCATCGCGTTCGATGAGGCCCAATCAAATACGGTTTTGGAAGCGGAAACGGAGTTGAACTCCATGGTCACTGTTTTACCGAAACACCAGAGCTCTGTGGGAGACTTGGAGGAGGGGGCGGGGTTAGAGGCTTCACAGACCAATCAGAACGCAGACAGTGTCGGAGTGACGCCAGCTCTGGAGTCCTGCATCAAATCAGAGGATTCCATGCTTCCTGAGTCCTCGAAAACAGCAGACTCTCAGGACAAGAGGAAAGGTAGCCGGTTACGTTATCTCTGCTTATTCCATTAATTCACATGATTTGAAAAATTTCACCACAACTGTGCGTGTTGTCTTTCTAGTCAAGAGGAGTCATCATTTAGGACCATCTGATATCTATCTAGATGACCTCTCCAGTCTTGACCCTGAAGTTGCTGCCCTCTATTTTCCAAAGAGGTTAGAAGCTTTAATAGCCAACATGTTCAAGAAAAATTATATATATATATATATATATATATATATATATATATATATATATATATATATATATATATATATTATATTTATATTTATATTTATTTATTTATTTATTTATTTTATTTATTTATTTATTTATTTTTCCTTTAAATGATTTTTAGATAATTGAAAATTATATACTATATGTATATAATTTAATAATGTATATATATATATATATATATATATATATATATATATATATATATATATATATATATATATATATATATATATATATATATATATATATACACACACATACAAAATAAATATGCAGTGCACACATTATGTAAACAAACTTTTATTTTGGATGGGATTAATCGTTTGACAGCACTACATAAAATATCTATTTTATTGTTCTGCCTTTTTACTTTTTGACACAATAAAAAAATGACTGTGACACTACACCATTGAAAATGTATTATTATTAATAATAGCAAGCATGAAGCTAGTACCTTAGGGCTTTTTATGAAATGTATAATAAATAAAAATAAAACATATAGATAGTTGTTATTATTAGGTTAAGTAGTCAATAAATGAATTAGAGAGGGTTAGTTATGATCAGCTGTGGACACAATTATTCATTTAAATATGTAAAAGCGTAATAAAAGGAATGAGTGGGAACGTTGAGATGCTTGACGCTAGTTGAATCCTGCCGTGTGCCGTGTGTTCAGTGAGACCGAGTCGTCAGATCAGCGCTCCGCTCACGGGCCGGATCCGTCTCCTCCCTCGGATCAGCTCTCTCCTCAGTCTCTGGGCAGCGCCAACGCAGACAGCGGCACCGAGTACCTGTCCGACTCCACCACAGACGCGCTGGACGTCACCATGTCTCTGTGCGGCAGAGGAGACATCAGTCAGATCAGTAAAGGTGAAGAGCGAGACCGGCTCCGTGTCCGAACCCATCAGTCTCCGCCAGTCAACAGTATTCTTGTTTTTCAGTTTCTGATTTTGTCTCACCGTGCTTGTGTAGGTTATTAGTCTACACTCCTGCTCCAAATAATCACGTGCGTCCCTGGAACACAAAACCACAATAGCCAACAATATATTTTTCTTTTATGGCAAAAGTCATTAAGATGTTAAGTAAAGATCCGTGAAGATATTTAGTAAATTGATTACTGTAAATCAACCTACTATTTGATTATCATATGCATGGCTAAGAAACTTCATTCGGACGACTTTAAAGGTCATTTTCTCAATATTTGGATTTTTTTTTTTTTGCACCCTCATACTCCAGATTTTCAAGTAGTTGCATCTCAGCCAAATATTGTTCTGTCCTAACAAACTACACGTCAGTTAATATTTTATTCATTTATTTATACGTATAATTCTCAATTTCAAACATGTTTGTGTTCCAGGTTCACATATATTCAACATTTGAATATATTATGACTGATTGTGATTTTTATTATTTTTTTTGTTTAATGCAACTTTTTATTTTCAGCGAGGACGGAAAAATGATTAAAGCTGATGCCAGTGGCTCTTCCTGTATTTTACTTTTTTTTTTTTTGCAGAAAAGTTCATGGAGCATCTGGTCAAGTTTCAAGACTTTGTCGACAACCCTGGAATTATTGAAGACCCAAACCTTGTCATCTGCATCAACTCAAAGTCAGCATGTGTTAATATTCATTTATTCAAGCGGCAGCCAATAAAAACGGTTGATAACAGCAATCTGTAGTACAACAATGTCAGTTAGTCTAACTTTAGGTTGGTTATAGATGCCAACAATTGTTGCACATTAATATTCTATGAAGCTGCGATGTAGTTAACGGCTTCAGATGTGGCTCATCCATCATATTTTAGAGCCAGAGATGTTTTATAATGGTCTTTTTATCACATATGCACTATGATAATATTGCGATATAGCTCTTGTTTATTTTTGTGGTCAATTTGTTTCAGATATTATAACTGGGCCGTGGCAGCGCCAATGATTCTGTCTGTTCAGGCTTTCCAGAAGACTTTACCAAAGGTAGGTCGGGTCAGAGGTCTTTGATTACTGCGTCAATGGCAAATCGTTCAGAGATAATGGTTGTTTTTTTCTGCTGTAGAGCACCATTGAGCAACTGGTCAAAGATAAGATGCCAAAAAAGTCTGGCCGCTGGTGGTTCTCCTGGAGGAGGAGAAATCTGAACCACGTTGAGGTAAAAGCTGTTTAACTAAGCTCTGTTGTGCGCTGCCCCTTTAAGAGAACGACGAGTACACTATCTGCTGACCTGTATATCTCTAATGCTGAACTGCTCGTTTTTTTTCTCATGTTAGGGAGGCCAGAAGTCTGATACAGAGGGAAACCAGCTTGAAGCATCTGCCGCTCTCGCTGGACACTCTCCACTGAAGTGAGACGCGTGTTTGCATGCATGCAATTAATTCAGATAGTTCAGTGGGATGTTTGACGAATCTGTTTACTGTTTTAACTTGCATGCACGCTAGGAGAAAACGGCATACGTTTATAACCAATCCACGCCAGCAGCTGTCGGTATAAAGTACAAATCTACATGACAAATAAGAGCAATCCTTTAAATTGCATGCATGTGTGCACCACATCTTAAAGCATTTCGATGTCTCGGGGCACCTTTTATAACATTGCATAAATCTGTACGCTCGTTACGAAAGCAGCACGGACATGAGCGCTTGACCTTTGACATACCGAGCCTTTCTCCAGCTAAACGTGACGAAGGTTAGTATTAGCACAGAGCACTGGCTGATTGTGTATTGCTTATTTGATCTTTGACCCAGTAAATCTGAACTCTCGAGCGATGAGGACGGCTCGGTCTCCTCGAGGAAGAACAGCGAGGCGGTGAACACGGCGCAGTGCATCAGTCAGATGTACCGCAAATCCCTCCGGCTGACCTCGGAGCAGATCGTAAGAGTCATATCAACAACATCATCTGCGTTTAGTGGAAGACCTTATTGGAAATTTAAATGGACTTGTTTTTTCATGTTTAGTTAAATTTGATCTCAAAATAACTAAATAAGAAGCAGTATGTATATACTTTTCAATATGTTTTAAAGATGTTTCTTATGTTCATCAAGGCTGCATTTATTTGTTCAAAAATATAAAATAAATGTAAAATATTATCGTGACATAAAACAACAATTTTCTATTTTAATAGACATTAAAATCCAATTTATTCATGTAGCGCAAAGCTGAATTTTCAGGATCATTACTCCAGTCTTCAGTGTCACACGATCCTTCAGAAATCATAATAATATGCTGATTTATTATGGAAACTTTGCTGCTTAATATTTTTTTTAGAACCTATTTTTTTTATGTTAAAATGTTAAACAGAAGATCATTTATTCTACATAGAAATTATTCTTCTTTCTTACAATTGCAGTTTCCAAAAAAATTGCCATCATACCTTTGCCAACATTAATATTTCTATTAATAAATCAGCGTAATTCGGCTTTTCATGACAGAAATAAATTATATTTTAAAGTGCATTCAAATAGAACCCCATTATTTTAAATGGCAAAAATGTGTTTTATTTAATATTATTATTTTTGGAATTTTTATAATATTCATCTTTTTTTTCTTTTTTTCAAAATTACTTTTTTATTCCATCCACAAACAGCTTGTTTTTCTCAGAATTGCGAGACAGAAGTCATATTTTCAGTCAACCTTTATGGTTTTTACAATCATCGTTTAGGTTTGAAAATAAGACTGATGTGAATGTCATTAAAATGACGTTAAATAAAATAAATTTATTGTAGCACCACCTGAAGTTTTCTTACTGAACAAGCTACCTCTTGTGATTAAAGAAAAAAGTAGCCTAAGATGCTGATGCAGCATTAAATAAATACATACCTCTTGTTAAACTGGAGCTGTGTAGAGGCGTGTCTGAATGTCTGATGTGTGTGTGTGTGTGTGTGTGTGTGTGTTCATGGCAGGAGAGTCTGAATCTGCGTGAAGGAGCTAATACGGTGGTCTTCAGTGTGACCACGCAGTATCAGGGCACCTGCCGCTGTGAAGCTGCCATTTACCTCTGGAGGTACGACGACAAGATCGTCATCTCGGACATCGACGGGACCATCACCAAGTGAGTCTCTCTAGACCGGCTCTGAGTTAACACCCGTGAGCGCAGGCTGACGGCCGTTCGTCTTTCTCTCTCCGTGTCAGGTCAGACGCTCTGGGGCACATTTTACCACAGCTGGGGAAAGACTGGACTCATCACGGCATCGCCAAGCTGTATCACAAAATACATCAGTAAGAGACGCACACGCTAAATCATAACTAGTTAATAAAGCGCTTGTTGTATGATACATTTAGTTGTGACGTACAGAAGCGGCTTAAAGCGGCAGCGATACAGATATGAATGTCACATATAGGTATATTTTTCATGCGCTAGAAGGGATGCAGTTTATTTCTTTACGATTATTAACCGCTTATCTATATTTGATGACAAAGTCCAACATGCAAATAGGCTTATTTTGCATCACATTTTGTTTTTAACGTGTTAAACCTTAACGCGCCTTAAGACCTAGATCTAATCTATTCAGTTCTGGCCAGTTTTTGAATGCGTTACGTGATAAAGCGCATATATTAATTACTAAAATGAATTTTATTGACTGCCCTGCTAACGGTTTAATTCATCAGGGGCGGATTGAGTTGATCAAACGTGACTATAAGAGATGTTTAATGTGACACAAGATCTCCTTTTCAAATGCATGCTGTTCTTTTGAACTTACTATGCACCCAAGTATCCCGAAAAAATAAAATGTCACGGTTTTCCCTGAAATGTGAAGCAGCCGAACCGGTTTTCAACAATAATAATAAAAAATGTTTCTTGAGCAGCATATAAGAATGCATTTTTAACAGATCTTCACATACAAAAGGTTTGCTTTGAATTGCAATATTTCAGTTTTTTACTGCATTTCTGGTCGAATAAATGCAGTTTCAGTTCTTTCTTAAAAGCATTTAAATGTCAGTGCATTTAAGAAGGATTTCCGCTTCTGTTCTTCTCTTGCAGGAACGGTTATAAGTTCCTGTACTGCTCGGCTCGAGCTATAGGCATGGCAGACATCACTAAGGGTTACTTGCAGTGGGTTAATGACCGAGGAACGGTTTTACCCAAAGGACCGGTGCTCCTGGCTCCCAGCAGCCTGTTCTCAGCCTTGCACAGGTGAACAGATCACGTGACTGACTACCGAGGCTCAGACTACCGTTAACGTGTGTGTGTGTGTGTGTGTGTGTGTGTGTGTGTGTGTGTGTGTGTGTGTGTGTGTGTGTGTTCTCAGGGAGGTGATTGAGAAGAAGCCGGAGGTGTTTAAGATCGCCTGTCTCACTGATATCAGAGATCTGTTCAGTCCAGTCAGGCAGCCCTTCTACGCCGCCTTCGGCAACAGAACTAACGTGAGCTTTCCTCTCAGACGTGTGCGTCTCTCAGGAATCATGGGAAGGCCTGACCGTGTTTTGTGTGTGTGTGTGTGTGTGTGTGTGTGTGTGTGTGTAGGATGCATATGCGTATAAGGAGGTTGGTGTACCTGAGACTCACATCTTCACTGTGAACCCCAAAGGAGAACTCATACAAGAAAAGACCAAAGGAAACAAGTCCTCGTAAGTCACAACACATATTTGGATGTTTTTAAAAGAAGTCTTATCTGCTCATCAAGGCTGCCTTCATTAGTCAATATATATAGTAGAGACGGTAATATTGTTATAGAAAATTGCTATATTAATATGTGAATATCTGTTAAAAATATTATTTATTTTTGTGATATATAGCTTATATATATATATATATATATATATATTATATATATATATATATATATATATATATATATATATATATTTATTATATATATATATATATATATATATATATATATATATATATTATTAGTTTTCAGAAAACAATAATAAATAATAATGTATATAAAATAATATAATATTCACAAAATAGTCCCTTTTGCTTGATTATTTTTTTGGTTTTTAGCAAAAACCTTTTTTTTACTGAAAACAATATTCTTCTTTACATGTCTAGAATTTTTTTTTTTACAATTTGGCTGGAAACGAGACAAAAAAAACCTATGTAGGAAAAGCATTTTTTTTTTTTGCTGTGCTCATTAAAGGAATAGTTGACCTGAAATCCACTGAGCTCCGACTCCTCTGTGTGTTTCAGTTACTCTCATCTCAGTGAGCTGGTGGATCACGTCTTCCCCTTCATTTGTAACGATCCCGCCGCTTCCTTCGACTGTCCCGAGTTCAGTCACTTCTCCTTCTGGAGGACGCCTCTGCCTCCGCTGGACCTCGCTGACCTGATCTAGCGTCCTCTCTTTCACCCGCTCCGTTAACATGAGCCGAATGTCTCTGCTGTAGCGTCCGAACACACGCAGACACGCACAACCACACAAACACAACGAGCAAAGCGTGACACTACACTGAGAAACTCTTATGACGCACAGATAGAAACGAACACATTCATCTCAGTGCCTTCGTATAAACCTGCCCTCTATGCCTGTAGCACTAGTCCGGGGTTTTTATGAATGCATGTTCATCCAGGTAATGGCATATCAGTCTTTCTGGGGTTATTTCTATAATATTATGTGTTCCTTTTTAAAAAAACCTTTTTTTACTTTTTCTGAGTGGTTGGTTACTGTAAGAGTGTGAGTTTGTTTTATCAGCAGATACTTCGTACGACTGAATTGCATTTTTATTTATTTTGAACATTCAAACTGAGATAAAACAGACGGTCTATATATATATATATATATATATATATATATATATATATATATATATATATATATATATATATATATTATATAATATTATTTATATATATATATATATATATATATATTATATAATATTATTTATATATATATATATATATATATATTATATAATATTATTTATATATATATATATATATATATATATATATATATATAATATTATATAATATTATTTATATATATATATATATATATATATATATATATATATATATATATATATATATATATATATATATATATATATATATATATATATATATTTATATTTGGCTTACATTTATTGTATTTAAAAACAAACATTGAAACAATAAAAAAAAAATCACCAAGTGCTTTTAATTTCACCTGACTGGACTTTCACTGCATGTTTTGGTCAAAAGAAAGCATAGATCATGTATAAAGTTTTCAAGAAGTATGATCTGTGATGCACAGAGATCTTGTATGCATACTTTATTTAAGAAGAGCTACTGGATAAAAACCGCCCTGGTGAGTTTTATAGGCTCATATTATGTTATTTTCAGTGAGGTACACGTCTGACTTTTTAAACAAAATATATTTTAAAAATATCGTAAAATACATGTTATAAATGTGTTATGTAAAATAAAGATTTTTTTTTTAAAAAAAAGGATAAAATTATTATAAAACATCAACTTCTGTTAAAGATTTCCAAGTTTTTTTTTTTTTTTTTTATGTTAACAATAACTGGCCAGAAATGTTAGCAGCCTAATAAAAATATTTTTAAAAAATGGTCTTGCATGCAATATGTTGTTTTATTATTTTATTTTGTAAATCTTTTATAATATCGATGCATATAAACGTTTTTTGGCAACTTCCCACTTAAAAAATATTTTTTGTTAAATGGGAGCTATTCATAGGCTATTAACGGGATTGCTTTATTATTTTGGTAACGCTTTACAATGAGATTAATTAGTTAACTAACTAAGAACGAACTCTACTTCTAAAGCATTTATTAATTTCAGTACTTGCTAATGCATTATGAAAAAATCGCTTCTGTTTATTAATATTAATCTGCGCTGTGAGCCATTTTTTTAATGAACAAAAATAAGTATAATTAACGTAGAGCTCGCTGCTCGTTCATGTTAATAAATGACAGCTTTTTGTGAAGCGTTAACGTTATTGGCCGTTTGTTCGTCGTGCGTGATCACGTACATCTTCATCATCATCATCATCATCATCATCACATGTTTGTGTGTGAGTGAATGGCGCGAGGAATCCATGAGGAAGCAGCGGTTTGTTTAAATAAAGGTGTGTGTGGCTGTAAACGCTTAGCGTCTGTCAGATGAACGAGAGGAAACGTGCAGGTAAGCGCGTTACGCGAACCTTCGTGAGGCGTCGTGACGTTAACGGAACCGAATCGGTAACACGGTTACAGACGAGCGACGGAGGCGGCGTTAACGGGCCCGCGTCGCGCTCGTCTCGGTTCACGCGAAAACGTGACGTCGCCGTGATCGTGGCGGTGAACGCGCTAAAACGCACCGGGGGAAATGGCCGCGCGTGAACGGCTAAAAACGCCCGCGTCTTTCTGAGAGGATTTTTTTTTAATTTCGCGGTCGTTCCGCTCGCGTTTGACGGCGGGGCGAGGTCTGCGGCTAAGCGGTTCACCTCGCGGCTCGCGGCTGGAGGAAGGTGTCGGAGTCGAGCCTCGGTCGCGCGCTGCTCGCCCCCGCCTGGCGCCTTCAGCTCGGGAGAAAAATGAGAAAAGCAGTCGTAAGGGTCGGTTCTCGTGAGTAGTTTGTTAGGACGGGACGATCTCTATATAATATATCTCTATAATATCGAGAAAATCGCAGTTAAAGCTGTCATATCAGCAATATATCAAACTCATTATCATTTGCGAAGCCCTACAGAAAAAAAACCAAAACAAACTTATGACATAAATTATATACAAATATGATGTATAATATGACATAAAATAAAATAAAAAAAACAGTTCTCACAATTTTTTTTAACCTTTAACGTCATAGTTGTGACATCATAATTTAAAATGTTTTCTAATAGTTATGTTTATTTCGTAATTTAGAATGCATTTAATAACAATCAGGCCTACTAAATTTCTTTTTATATATTCTTTTTATATTCTTATATGACTTATATCGGAATCATGATTTTTATCTCTTTTTAACTTTCTGTCTCATAATGGCTTAGCGTCATACTTTAGTCATTTTGTGTAGATTTGACTTTTTATCTCAGTATGTAATAGTTATACATTATGCTTAGGTAAATATAACAAAGTCAAAATTGTTGGGGAAAACAATGACAGGCGTTTTCTCATCTTTAATGTCATAATTATGTCTTTTTTCAACTTATCTAATAATTGCAGAATTTCATTTGAACTCACAATTTTGACTAATAATATCATAACTATGACTTTTTATCTCATTACGTTTTTGTTATAATGGATTCTTTTCTTCATTATCTTTACGTAACATCTCATCTTTTGATGCCATATGTATAATTCTGTGTTTTTTTCCTCTGTTAGGTGGTAATGGGCTTCTAGGGTGTCTTGTCTTTCCACATTATTTCAGTTTGCATTAAAACATTGGTCTCAAGCTCGATTCTCGGAGCGCCACGGCTTTGCCAAGTTTAGCTCCGCCCCTATTCAAACGAATAAAGCTAAGCTAATCATGGTCTTCCAGATCTCCAGAGACGTCCGAGCCGGTGTGATTTGGAGCTATGGCCCTCTGGGGATCGCTTTGAGACCACCGCATTAAAGCTAGAGGAGCATTTCTGTAACTACTTCTCTCTGTCTGTACTGCACAGATACCAAAGACGACCGTCATGGCGCACGGGTCTCCTGACGGGTATCTGGAGTCGGACCTCACCTGTCCCATCTGTCTCCGTCTCTTCCTCGACCCGGTCACTCTTCCCTGCGCTCACAGCTTCTGCTTGGTTTGTCTGGAAACACCAGAGAGGGACAAAACGTCTGGGTTCGATCAAGCTCTTTGTTGCCCGGTATGTGGACAGGAACATCTCAGCCCAGAGTCCCTGCCGAGAAACATCAAACTAAAACAGATAGTGGAGAACTACAAAGCCAACAGCATCAGCGGTGAACTTCAATCCGGTGCAGAAGACAAGATACTCAATGAACAGCCGTCTCCAGAAGACTCCGATGTCTGCACCTCAACAGATTCTGGGAAAAGCTCCCTTGTGGAGAACGAAACCGGCGAACGGAGGTCTAGGCTGAATCCCGTCGTGACTAGTCTCCAAGAAAAGCTGGCTCTGGTAGACGACCTGGCGGATAAGGAAAAGGCCAGAGAGGCCGCGGTGGAAGCGGCGCACGCAGATCTGAGGAAGGACGTAGGAAGCGTGCTGGAGGAAATGGCGGAGCTGGTGAAGACCTACAGCTCCACTGCTTCGAGGCTCCTGGAGGCCGAGTTGAGACCCAGAGAAGACGCTGCTGGGAAAAGAGCGCGAATGCTGTCCGACCTCCGGGAGTCGCTGAGGTCCGCCGAACTTCGGGTCAGCGCGTTAGCGGACGAGACGGACGAGGCGTGTTTCCTCGATGGAGTCCGAGACGTCGAGAACCGGGTGTCCGGCGTGACCCTGGAGCCTCTGCAGGACGTCTCGAGCGATTTGGAGCTGTCCAGCAGTTTGAAGAAAGTCTGTGAGAAGATCGAGCACCAAAACGTCCAACTCCGTCTCGGGCTTGGATCGGCTCAGCGGGCCTTGCGCGTCGCTCTCAACCCGTCCGAAGTGACCTTCGACCCCGATACCATCCACCCCAACCTGCTCTTATCCGAAGACCTCAAAACGGTGTGTTTTAGCGCCGCCAAACAGCCGTATCCGGCCCTTTCTCAGAGGTTTTCCAGTTTCTTCCAGGCTTTGAGTTCCCAGAGCTTCGCCCGAGGAGAGCATCTCTGGAACTTCCAGGCTGAAGGCTGCTCCTGGGTTCTGGCCGTGTGTTACGGCGATCTGCCTAGATCTGGTTCTGGTAGCGGTCTGGAGAGCAGCTCTGGATCCTGGTGCCTCATGTACTGTGATAATCTTCTGCGGGCGTATGAGAAAGGCAAGGACACTCCGCTTAGACGTACGCCGTCTCTAAAGAGAATGGAGATACACCTCAGCTTCAGCGGCGGCACTTTAGCGTTTTACAGCGTCAGCGACGTGAGTGGAGATAAAACTCATCTGCACACTTTTAACGTCAGCTTCAAGCACCCGGTGTATCTGGCTGTGAGGATGATGTCCGGTCAGCCCAAAGCACACATAACTCTCAACTAGGGACTGAAGAAACCCTACGCCTTATGCAACACATTGCTAAAATAATTTCATAGATCTCATTCCTCCATTCTTATCCTGTTTTCGTAATGTCATGTTGCAGTACATCAATGCTTAATTATGCATCGTTCTACAGTAGACCGTCACATGCTTTCTGTTTGCAGTATTTAATTTAATCATATACGGTGTTCATCGGGCATGTGATGTTGCTTTTAAGCATGTGACATTTGTTGAACTTCAATAATACAAGACCAGATTGCATTTAAAACATTTCTAATTCTGATTATATGCTGTGCCTTTCTTTTAACGTGCATTAATACACTATATGTCTAAATTTTAAATAAGTTGTAGAATCTACCTTTTTTCTAAATACTGCATTATACTGTACTATTTATTGCATAAATATTGTATTGTTATTTTGTTGTTGACCTCGTGACTTGCATCGACTTCAGAAGGGCGACTTTTATTTTGAAGTGTCGCCTCGAAGAGCGGTCTTCGTTTCATTTTTGTTTTATATGAATTTTACTGTGCCTTATTATAATCGCAAAAACGTTAGCGTGTTTTGGTACTGATAAAACACAAACGTGTACAAATTTCATTCATGAGCTTTAAATGAACGTGACATAAGATAAGTGCAAATTAAAACAAAAACGAAACATAAATATTAGCGCAAAATAAAGTGAAATGAATTGAAGCTAAAGTACGGCATACGCTACAAAAGTAGCGGCTAAATATGTATCTAGCGGAGTCTTTTATTGTGAAAGGTATCGTAGGCGGCGGCCATCTTTGATACGATAACGCATTCACGCCGACTTTTATCTGACAAGCGAGTCGCGACTGACGCATCAGTTTCATTCCGCCTGTAAACAACAAGCCACCGACACGCCGACGAAAGTTATTATGCCTCGACTAATAACTTATGGTCACGTTAATACCGAAGCGCGCCGGCTCTGATCTGAGACCCTCAGCAGTTTAAAGGTGAGCTGTGTTTTTCGAGCTTCATCAGCTGATGTGTCCGCGCGCCGTGTGTGAAATGTGTCATATGATGCGTGAACATGTCGCGCGCTCGACGCGCTGAAGATCCCGGTGTGCTGGCGCTTTGTGCGCGCGTTCGGGTCGGTGTGTGTCGCGTTTCGAAGCCTGCGTGTTATGTAACGTCGTATCTGTGTAAACACACACACACACATTCCGGCGGAGAAACTTTGTTACCTTTACATTCCGTTCTCCTACAAAGCGTGCGATTTGTAAAAAAAATAAGCAAATTTCAGTACATTAGTGATGCCTGATTTAAACCAGTCAGTAAAATGAACAGTTAATATTACAGAGCTGTTAATGAATGTTTATTTTTATGTATGTATTTTGAATTTTTAACTAAAGTAATATTGATATGTGCTTTCTAATAATTATTGTTTTATGTTTAGAAATGAAACTTATTTTTATTTCGCTTAGTTGCCAAGGCAACGCTTCTCATTTTTAAGTTTTTTCACGTTTAGAGTTTTTTTTTTTTTTTTTTACATTTATTTAATTTTTATTTTTTGACGCAGTTGTGAATCTGATCTCAGCCAGTTTTTATTATCCTAGAAACCCGTGCATTTATTTATTGCTCGCATGCATCGTAGGTGTTTGTATTTCATGTATGCTGCAAGTATGAGCGCAGACTGAAGGGCTTGTGCTTTTTGCAAAGGTTTGATCCAGAATGCTGGAGACCGTGACCGATGCAGCAAGCTTGCTCCATTATGCCAACGCCAGTGTGTTTCCCACCGCGGACAACGGCTCTGAATTCAACCCTGACCATGAGAGCAACATCACCAAACCACACAGGTGCTTGCAGGTCCTGTACGACGACATCGGGCACTCCAGGTACGGCCCTGTCGCTCAGAACCGCTCGCAGAGGTCAGCTGAAATAGTGAAGAAGCAAATGAGCTCTCCACGGATGTGTGGTTCGTTAGGATGGCGTGCATAAAATATCCAAATATTAAGAAAAGTTGTCCAAGCAATGCATATCTTCTTTACGGATCTTCACTTAATGCCTTTTTGGCATAAAAATGGCCAATTTTGACCCAAGCAGTGTATTTTTGGTCAATCCTGCACACATTAGGCTTCGCATGCACTACTTTTCCATGTCTTTATTGTCATTATATGGCTCTTATAAGTCGAGGATTGTTGATTTGGTGTACTTTTATTTAGCTCCTGGGCTCTTTGCCACGTTTGAACGCCTGAATGCAGTTTTTGAGCTCGTACGCTCCCAGATACACACGATCTTGTGTCTGATCTGACAGGAGACGCTTGTTCGAGACGCGATTTCAGTTCTGCTTTCGTTTCTGTGCTGTGGTGACTCTATCAAACGGGACCGTCCTCCGTAACTTCGCTAAAAGTGGCGTCTGGCTCTGGGTTTTGCTTCGAGGACGAGCTTTTTCTCGTTTTTAAAATCATAAATCAGCAAATTGCGTTGAAAGAAAAACAGCAGGTCTGTCGTTTTCGGGTCATCTGTTTGTTGTAAGTCGACTTCAGAGAAAAACATCACGGCAAACCGAGGAACGTTTTTGATGAAACGGACAAAAACATATTATTAAAGTCTTGTTTTGTAATAAATGACCTTTCAGAAGTGTCTCTCATCTGCGTTTAGTTGATCAAAAAACGGAAAAACTATTTCAAATAACTTTTCTGTATTTTCAGCATCATTACTTTTTCAGAAATCATTCTAATATAATTATTTGCTGATCAAAAAACATCCCTGAATATTATAAAAGACGACAACTATTTGCTGTTTTTGTGGAAACGGTGATATTATTTTATTTGAAATATCTTTTGTTGCATTATAATTATTTATAATGCAATGCGCCAGCGCTGAATAAAAAATAAATTTTAATTTCTTTGAAATAAGTCACAGAAGTTAATATATAAAAGCAGGTTAATGTACAAAATGAGAGAATAAACCGGTCAAACATTATATAAAGAAATAGTAAGTTTCCTCTTTTATGTTTATTGGAGGTTCTTCATTAATTAACGCTTGAAACTCAACTCCGTTGTCTATAGATGCATATAAACATATTTATACATTTACGTTTTTTCAAAAAAAAAAATTAATTTTAGTTTTGAGACTAGTTTTGGTTCCCAGGAGGTGTTTGTTGGATGAATGGTAGGTGCTTTCCATCTCAGAGGAAAAGTTGAAATTCCAGTTTTAGACGTGTGTGTGTGTCTCTGTCTGTGTGTGTGTGTGTGTGTGTGTGTGTGTGTGTCTCTGTCTGTGTGTGTGTCTCTGTCTGTGTGTGTGTCTCTGTCTGTGTGTGTGTGTCTCTGTCTGTGTGTGTGTGTCTCTGTCTGTGTGTGTGTGTGTCTCTGTCTGTGTG
>NC_056704.1:411621-419121 GCF_018831695.1 Puntigrus tetrazona | reverse complement strand
AGCGCGTGCTGGCCATCACCGCGGTCCTGTCTCTGGCCTACTCCATCACACAGGTGAGTTATACAACTCCCATTCATTAAATACACAAAAGCAGTCATAAGAAACATGAGTACGTTTGCACCAGCAGCCAACAATACACTGCATTGGTCAGAATGATTCATTTTGCTAATGCCAAAAATCCTCAGGATATTAAGTAAAGAGGTATTTTGTAAATGTCTAAACGTATCAAAACCAATTTTTTTAATTAGTAATATGCATTGCTAAGAGCTTAAATAATACAGCTTTAAATGTGATTTATTTTTTTTCTCACCAATATTTCGATTATTTATTATTATTATTATTTATTTATTTTTTAAACTGACCCTTATGACTGCTTTCGGGTCACATTCATTACAGCACAAATTGTTAAATACACGTTTATACGTTGGAGGTTAATTCAGAAACCTCTCTTGATCGATTCGGGCTCATTTTTAATTTCTTTAAAGAACGGTTTCCCGACCCCAGATCGATCGATGACGTATAAACGTATTCATACAGACGTAGATATGTCACGTGAGACGTTAAACCAGTCGTTGTGTTACAGACATGATATAGTTTTGAGTGGTTTCTCTCTCTCACAGGGGACTCTGGAGATTCGTTTCCCAGACAAACATCTCTCCGCCAATGACTTCAACATCTACGGCCACGGCGGACGCCACTTCTGGTTGGCCAGTTCCTGTTTCTTTTTCCTGGTATCTGATTAATGCCTCCTCCTTCCTCGTGAAAGCGTGCTGTGTGTTGTTGCGTCATGTTCAGTTTCGGGATGAATCTGTTTCAGGTGTATTCCCTGATCGTCATTCTACCCAAAACCCCGGTCAGAGAGCGGATCTCGTTGCCCTGTGAGTAAGCGCGGCGCGCGCGGCGTTCGTCCCAGCGAGTCGGCCGATTATGAGTGACGTGACTGTGTTTGTGTTTCTCGTGCCGCAGCCAAGAGGAGTTTCTACGTGTACGCTGCTATCCTGTCGGTGCTCAATCTGGTTCAGGGTTTGGGAAGCGCTCTGCTCTGCGCCGACATCATCGAAGGCCTCTGGTGAGCGCTTTGATGAAACGCATTTGCTGATTTTGTGCAAAAGTGCATTTAAGCCTTGCACTTTTGCTATTTTAAACTGCGTAATTAGTACTTAATTTTGTGCATAGTCTCTACTGAAGATACTGATTGTGCTAAAGTTGTACTTGAGCTACGCTTTAAAGGAACAGTTCACCCGAAGATGAACAAAACTGTACGAGTTTCTGCTGTTTTGGGTAGTAGGGGGAAAAAAATACTGTCAGTGGTGACCCAAAACACCCAAACTTTCTTCAAAATATCTTCCTTTCGTACAGGTTTGGAAATGCCTTGAGGGTCGAGCAAATTATGACAGATTTTTTATTTCTGGGTGAACTATTCCTTTAAAATATGCATTTACAGGGATGCTGTACAGAGGTCGTACACTTCTTATTAATAGTGATATTAAAACACTTTTAGGCGCAATATTAAAAAAATGGGCATTGTGCATTAAAGAGATACTCCAGAAGAAGTTTAATTGTATAATAGCATTTTATATCAGTAAATATACTAATAGATTTTATTTATTTCAGATAAAATATGGCATGTGTTTTTTTTTAATAAGGATATACTTTGCATGTTAACAGAAATGTTAGTGTTAGTTAATGACATTTTCAGTTTTCCAATGCATTTAAGTAACGTTTTGTGAACTATTTAATAATAAAAAAAATTAATAAATCTGCATACATATGCAGTCTTTGTATAATTGTAATATAGAATATTTGGCAATATGTCAAGCTCTTAAAAAAAAAAAAAAGAAATGTTTTTCCTTCTAAATAACTTTTTTTTTCAATATACTGTTAACATATATATATATATATATATATATATATATATATATATATATATATATATTAAAAGTTTGGTTTGCCTCATGATTTGAGAATGCTACAATAATATATATAAAATTCATATTCTTTTTATATCATGATATCTACTAGTTGTAGCTTTTCCCGAGTGCTGCGGTTGATTTCTCTCTCAGCTCATCAGACGCTGTCTCTCTGTGTTTGCAGCTGTGTGGATGTGACCACATTCCTCTACTTCTCCGTCTTCGCTCCTCTGATCTATGTGACGTTCCTCAAAGGATTCTTCGGGTACGTAGATCCACCTGAGGTTCAGTCACAGGATATCAGACTCATTCCTGTGGTGTTATCAGGCTCTGAGAGCAGACGCTTCCTCAAGATGCAGCTTATTTTTAATATTCAGGCTCTGAAAGCTGATTCAGTGATCCTCAGACAATGTGGCCAGCCGTCATATTATAATACAAGCTTTCACTTCTTCTATTTTCTGTCTTTTCCCTTCGAGTTTAAATAGCCAGAAAACGCAGCCCATGTTTTACTTTCGCTTTTAAATCTGCTGCAGTTCGGCGTCAAGCTGTTGTTTGTTACAGATCTCCCTCTTTTTCTCAGTTTCCTTTGCTTTTAAACAGCCTGGTTTAAAAAAAAGAACCGTGCGCATTTTATTTTCACTTTTTAATTTGCGGCAATTCGGCATAAATTGCTTGAATTCAAGCAAAGACGAAACGCAACGCTGAACAGAGAACTTTTATTAGCAAAATGAATGAAAATACACCATGATATGTAAAATATCTAATAACTTACACAAAGTTTAAATAGCCTAGGTATACACGATTTAAAATCAGGGACAAATTATGAAATGTATAACGCTTATTAGTAAAACACTGAGTGTGTGTATATATATGTTTATATATATAATAATAATAATTATATATACATATAATTATTATTTTATATATTATTATTATTATTTTATATATTTTATATATATATATATATATATATATATATATATATATATATATATATATATATATATATATATATATATATATATATATATATATATATATATATATATATATATATATATATATATATATATATATATATATATTATTTTATTAATATATTTTTTATATATATATATATATATATATATATTAATAAAATAATAATTATATATATATATATATATATATATATATATATATATATATATATATATATATATATATATATATATATATATATATATATATATGATTTTTTTTCTTCTTTTGGATGTAATTATCTTCGATTGCTCATTTGACTCGCACTAATTCGAATAAACCTTTTAATGTATTTTTTCACGCTCGTTTTCTCTTCAGTTCCGAGCCCAAAATCCTCTTCTCCTACAAGTCACAAATCGACGAGCCGGAGGACACGGACGTTCACCTGCCCAACACCTCGTCGTCCGGTCTGGGCCGGAAGGATCTGGATCACGGCTCGTACTCCAGCACGCAGATCGACGGCTCCGGGGCCTATCTGGACGACGTGGTTTCGGGGCCGTTCGGAGCCCACAGCATCAACAGCATCGACAGCGACCGCTGGAGGGCCCTCAACGCCTGACCTCGAGCGGAAGCGGTTTTCCCCGTCACTTATTTAAGATCGATTTCATTTGTATTCCGTGAATCCAACATTCCTCGTGTAACACCGGTGCTCTTACTTTGACGTCTGTGTGCTGCTGCGGGCAACTCTTTTGGACTTTGTGACGTGCATAATGTAATATATTTCTGCTGAAACCATAATCGATCGCCGCTAGATGATTTCACAGTTACGCTACCGATACCAGCGAAAGATCTGCTCGTGTTTTGATGCTCGTTCTCTGCCGTCAGGGTTGTTCTGCACTGATTTGGCTCCTTTGCTTGGCTAATTTGAAGTCTTAAGGACCCTGTAATCTACCTTGACTCTGTTCATATGCTTCATATGGGCCGAGCGATCATCTAGAAATTTGTAAAAACGTTTATTTCTCAGCGCTACGTCGTAGTGTTTTCTTTTGGATTTTTATTTATTTTAGTTATCGGAGGAGTTTTGTTTTAGCCTTGGGTTCAGTTCTTAAAGTGAAAGCTTAAATCGTGATCTTGACCTTTGTTCATCTTTCTAATGGATAATGAAACCGGCACCGGCTCAAGTCAGGCTTGTCTTCGTGTCATTCCACGTGGAAGAAAGTGAAGAAAAAGGACCATGCTGGGAGAGAGAGAGGATTTGTCCCGCTTTGTTTTATTTGATAAAATACCACTAGTTAATTACATCCTAACTTTTTCGGTGCACAAAAAAAAAATTCTATTAAATCTGGCCTGAGTAAAATGCTTGTTTGCTTATTTCTCGTCTTTCTTTTAATATGATTTGAACGCAGACAGAAGTTGTTTTATGATCAAACTTTGTGTTTGGAGACGTGTGTGGATGCTCTACCATAAATATATTTTTTAAGTGATTTAATGTTGAATTTTTGCACTGAAATGCAACTTTAAATAGGTTCTTGTTAATTGTACTCCTTGCTTTTATTTTTTATTATTATTATTTTTGATATTGCAGCTTGTTATTGGAAGCATATGTTAACAATATTTCGTTTAGCCATAGCTTTGTTAAATATCAGGGTATTTATTTTGTTTTATTCAATGTTATTAAGCAGGACAAAAAGACAATTTAGTAAGACGTACAAAAGCAAAAACTTTTATTTTGCCAGCCATAGGGCAACCGACTTTTATTTTGGAACATACTGTCAGTGAGGCGTGTGACGTGTTTCTAACAAACAGGAACTGACGACGTCAACAGATGTGGATCGTTTGCATGTATTCACTAAAAGAACGCTTTATTTCACGTTTGAACGTTCTGGATCAATTGTTTATACTGTGACTTGTGCTTTCGTTTATGTTTTATATCGAAATGCTTCACACACTGTCACAACGTGACGTGCCGTGTGATGGCTATTCCCGTTTTTATTTGGAAATTGTTGTTATTGAACGTCACTGTTTTGCCATTGCTGTCACTAAAATATAAGAAATAGAAAAATAAACTAAAAATAAACAACAACCAGAAAATCTGAACAGATAAAATAAGATTATTGCATGAAAATACAGAGGAGAGAAAAAGACAAAAAACATTAATTTACTTACTATTTGTTGACTATTTCATTCATATATAATTATATAAAAAATACTAGAGTGAAAAACTATTCTGCAAAAAATACCATCGGGACTGCTGATTAAAACAAGGGATTGATAAAGTAAGATTTTCCGTATTTTAATAGGCCTACTGCTGATATTTTTTTACATTTATTTATAGGTTTAATAAATTTATTTTCTTTTAGTTTTAGTCATTTTAGTACTTCAACTTAAATGTGTGGCGACAAGTTTAAGTTTTAAGTTTTTAATAGTTTTATTTGACAAGACTGCAGCAGAAATTGACATTTTTTCCGTGAAGGAATGATATATTCAGCAATAAGATAATTTTTTATTTACCTTAATAATAATAAAATAGTAATATCTCAATACACAAAAAAAAAGATTTCAATATAAGAACACAAATTCAGCAAGCAATTAAAAACATAAAAAGTAATATATAAAAAAATCCCGCGACTTACATGTGACGTCAGTGTATCAAATAGAACTACATTTCCCATCTGCGTTTGGCGAGTCACGTGATGCGCGATAACCGTAATAGCGTGTCTGATGATTTTATCCGCACGCAGCGGGACGCAGTGACCCTGAAGTGAATCGGGGTGATTTTATTTCTCTTGTTGGAGCGTTTGGGGTGATTTGGGGCTGATGGGGGCCGCGGACAGCAGGAGCAGGTCTGTGTCGTACGGACTCGACGAACAGGACAATGTCACGGTTATACACGGAGTAAAGGTGACAGACTCCACGACATCTCCACTTCAAATACAGTATGATAATCATGTGCTGTGCGACACTACTGTCCCGAAATGACATTTACACGGTATTTTCTACTGTAATAGTGCTTTCGTGAACAGAAGTCTGTTGTAACTGTCCCTCTCAGTGGCTCTGAGAAAATGAAAGTATCGTTTAATCTGTTTATCCGTCACCGATTTAACCTTTCATATGAGATGCAATGATAAAACTAGCTCATTTTAAAGTTTGACCTCGTGTCTTGTTTGCTGGGATCTAATCTAATGCGAAATATAAACCTGTACAGTAATTTTATCTGCTCTCCCTCAAGGTCAGCTGATCTGTGTACAGCGAGAGCTTTGTGTCATTTATTTTTATTTATTTCTGTAGGATTATTTGCATGTATTAATAAACTGTAGGATTATTCGGTTGCATTAATTTTTGGGGGTTTGTTTTGTTTTTTGCTTGTTTGTCTGAATTTGCATAACGAATATGTATGAATTTGAATATGTACCTTTTAAAAAAGGGAATCATAACTGGCTTGATGTTATTTTAATGCTAGTGTATCTGTGCTGTCAGTTGTCCGGAGATGTTCTTCAGCGGATGCGAGAGTCTGGACCATCATCATCATCATCATCACTCAAAGCAGAGAGCACCAAACCTGAACCAGGTACGATCACTTCCGCTCCTGTCTTCAACTACTCTCGTTTCTTTCTCATGTTGGTCTGTTATTCTGATCTCCCAGGGCCGTCCAGACCGTCCTCCACAGAGACCCAGGAGGAGCTCAGAAGACGGTTGGTGCACTTATATTATTAGCAGGATTTCTGAAGGCCGTAATAACTACCGCTACATCAAAACTTTTTCAACTCTTTTTTTATTTACCTTTTTTTTGTAATTTTGTCATGCTTTTTGTCTTTTTGTAAAAGTTTTAGTTTTTATTAATGATAATAACCTTGAAAAAAGCATTACGTTTAATGCTGCTATGATGCATGCGTATTTAGCAGAATATGATTACAGCTGTCAAACAGTTAATCGCAATTAATCACAAAGTCAATGTTTTTTATATGTTTTTATAGACACACACAAAGTAGATATTGTGACTTATAAGTATGACAATGCAACAGACACATACACGTGTGTATATACTCAGTGCAAAGAGTACTATTAGATATACATGCAGTTAGAAATAAACAGTCAACTCCAAAAAATGGAAAGTAACCACAAATGACAGACACAACGTGTGTGTGTGTGTGTCTGTCTGTCTGTCTGTGTCTGTCTGTGTCTGTCTGTGTGTGTGTGTGTGTGTGTGTGTGTGTGTGTGTGTGTGTCTGTCTGTCTGTCTGTCTGTCTGTGTCTGTCTGTGTGTGTGTGTGTGTGTGTGTGTGTGTGTGTGTGTGTCTCTGTGTGTGTGTGTGTGTGTGTGTGTGTGTGTGTGTGTGTGTCTCTCTGTCTGTCTGTGTGTGTGTGTGTGTCTCTGTGTGTGTGTGTGTCTGTCTGTCTGTCTGTGTGTGTCTGTCTGTCTGTGTGTGTGTGTGTGTGTGTGTGTCTGTCTGTCTGTCTGTCTGTCTGTCTGTCTGTGTGTGTGTGTGTGTGTGTGTGTGTGTGTGTTTGTCTCTGTGTGTGTGTGTGTGTGTGTGTGTGTGTGTGTGTGTCTCTCTGTCTGTCTGTGTGTGTGTGTCTCTGTGTGTGTGTGTGTCTGTCTGTCTGTCTGTGTGTGTCTGTGTGTGTGTGT